>NW_027453739.1:0-40976 GCF_964194025.1 Convolutriloba macropyga | reverse complement strand
AAAGTTCGTGCGACCATAACTGCAAATGATCAATAAATGCCGCACTAAAGCGGCCTCTGATAAGACGTTTGCGCGATCAAATTTTTATACAGTTTTAGTGCGACCAACGCTCACTCTGACTAGACTATCCTCCAGACTATGCTTTGTGATTAGAACATCCTATGACATATTTAAAATCACTTGGAGTTTGTATAAGATGTGCAACTCCGAATTCTAGTACTCAGCCAAGATAGGAAGCGATGCTCTATCCCGGGTCGAGGTGTCACCGCCATTCAACGCAAAATTATGTAAGATAAGCGGTTAATGCGGATATTTTTGTAAGATAAGCGGTGAATGCGTGAAATTACATAAATCAGGCGGTGAATGCGGTGAAAAAAAACTTTATCGGCTGGTAGCGCTGAAATTACATTATTTAACCGCTGAATTTAGCGGTGAAATTACATAAATTCACCGCTTCGAAAAAAAGTGTCCAAATTATGTAAGATAAGCGGTGAATGCGGTGAAATTGTATAAATTCACCGCTCAACTTAGTGGTGAACTTACATAAATTCACCGCTTAGAAAAAATTGTTAAAGATGTTTGAGATCAGCAAAGAATGCGTTGAAATTAATGGTGAGTGTGGGAGGAATTGTTAGATTTGCCTTCCCACTAAAACTACCCCTTAACCTTACATCTTTTTGACACTTTTTCTAAGCGGTGAATTTATGTAATTTCACCACTAGAGAAAGCGGTGAACTTACAAAAATTCACCACATTTCACCGCTAAAATATGTAATTTCACCGCTAAAAATTGCAAATCTTACAAAAATTCACCGCGCATGTTTTGCAGAAAGTAGAGTGAATTCGATTTATATTCAAACAAAAAATAATAGAATTTAGTGAGAGATGGCGCAGTGGAAGAAGAAGTCGATGACATGGAGGAGGTGAGAGGTTCGGACCCTTGTAAGGGCGGTGAAATTACATATTTTAGCGGTGAATTGTGGTGAAATTTTGTAAGATCACCGCTTAGTCTAGCGGTGAACTTACATAATTTCACCGCATTCATCGCATTTCACCGCAAAATTATGTACAAAATTTGCGGTGAAAAAACTAACTTTTCACCGCTTATCTTGCATATTTTTGCATTTTTTTCTCGACCCGGGATCTTGATAAAATTGTGTACAAATTCATTTCAAAGTTTGTGTTACTTTTTTATGAATAACTACAGTCGAATACATACCTTCCGTAAGTGCTTGCTGTATGATCAGTATTTGGTGCGACGTATGTCCAGAACTTGGGCTCTGATCGTGTGACTTTTCCTGTGACAATTGTCGGGATTTTCGTGCCGGCATTGTAAAAACTCCGTCCAACACTTTGGCCTGAGGTCAGACTTACGTGGGACTCTTTCCGATATTATTTCCGTACAATTATTGTCCAGACTATTTCATGATCGCGTCTGTTATACTACATGTAAAAATAGTATGTTCTTAGGATTGCTTCATGTGTGATTGTCACGTTTGTAATTCTAACATTTAATAATAGGTATTGCGAGTCGTAGGCACTAATCTAAATGCGCTTTTTGGTAATTACCTACAAGCTAATTTAAGTATAAGTAGTTCGTATTCTACTAAAGTAAGTAACAGATATTAGCTACAAAAGTATGATAGAATGCTGCTCAGACTTAAGTTTGGCATATGAATACCTCTTCAGATATCAAAGGACAAATTTAGCCTGGACAAGCTCAATGAGCTAAATTTCTCTTAATGAGGATCAACTGCGCATAGCGAAACTTGAAATGATCCAGTTTCCGTCTTACAAAATCAAAAAGGAGGACAAAAACCAGCAAAACCAAAAAATTCAAAAATTAAAAAGGTCCATTTTAAAAGTTTTTCACTAAGTACATTAAAATTGTTCAATTGCGCAATTTTTACAGCCTATGCTACCTACCATTAATTTTGTAAATTAAAAAGAAATCAACACTTCTATAAAACGAACAAATATGTAAAAAAAGAATTCATAAACATTTTATGAAATATCATAGTGACAAAGCCGAAAAAATTTGTTTGAAACTTTAACCGTCATAAAGAAGTAACTGGAACTCACTGAAAATCCACTTTTTTTATATAAAATTTTTCAAATGTTATAACAGACACAATATTTCAATTAAAAGCGACGAATGAATTTGGAAGACTTCAGAAAGCCTTTTGTGCCTGTTAAAAATGAGAATACGTCACTAGTCTACAAAATAACTACAATTACAGGCAAAAGCCAAACCTACACAAACAATTTCACGGTACCACAGTGTTGAAGGCAATATAATTAACGATGTTATCTGTTTGAGCTTAGAGCTCTAAAACGTCACTTGCAATGTGCCTGATCATCAACGTTATTTCGTTATAGAAGCCAAAAAATAGACAAAGTCAAAAAAGACAAACCCAAAAATTGAAGAATCCGTAATTTGTTTTTTTTTAATTAATTGGTCAAAGCCATTAATTAAAACATATAAGCAGCAGATAGTCTTTCATTTGGATCAACAAAGAGTGACAAATCTTTATAATCAGGTTGAGTTTCCCAATTGCAATTAAGAGAACTAAATGGAGAAAGTTGGAAAAATGTTTCATATTTGTTAAAAATTCAGTTCTAAAGAACAATAAGCTATAAACTGAAATCAATAAGTGGATTCAATTATACGTCATGGGTTGGCAACTGAGACCTGTCTTTGTCCGGGCAAAAATTTATCAAAAAAATTGACAAACATATGCGAGTGAACTGCGTGTCAGCCTATAAGAGCATAGACTACTTGACAAAACTAATTATCAAATTCGATGCAGTCCTTTTTCGAAGTCTTGCATTCTGCCAACACTGCATTCCCTCTTTTCGATTTGAATATTTTGACATTAATTGAAAATAAACCTAAAAAATATGCAAAAAAAATCAAACCTTAACTTATTTTAAATAATTCGTAATATCAAAACCAAGAAACCAATAGATAAATTTTAATCTGTCAGAAACAATAGTTTACAACAAGGGAAATGAGTTTTGGCCTGTCTTTACTGATAACACGTCAGAAAGCTTATAGGAATGAGCTAAAATAGTGACAAAGTTCAAAATCAAACAGAAATTTTCTTGGAATAAAAATATTCAAATTCATTAGAGACATTAGGAAACTACTGAAACCAATGTCTAGGTTCCTGTACAATTCTTAAAGAAGGGAATTGGATCATTGGTTGTGGAGATTAGATCATTCAAATATAAACAAGTTATGTATGTAAATTAGCTCATTTTTGCGCGCTCTTGTTATCTGTAAGAGCTGTAAAGTATCACTTTCATTTTGCCTGAGCATCAACGAGTTTTCGTTACTGAAGCCCAAGCCAAGACAAAGACAACACAGACAAACCCAAAACTTAACTGGAGTCAAAAACTTGAGTTTTTTTGAAATTCAATGGTCGAGGATACAGATACTATTTTCGTTTAAATCAACAAAGTAGTGACAAATTTTCTTATTAATGAGGTTGTCTTTCCTTGCGACAAATTTTAGAGCTAAATGAAGAAAGTTGGAAAACTGTTTTATATATTTTAAAAAATCAATTCAAAGTTATTAGAACAATTAGCTAGAAACTGAAATCGTGAACTGGGGTCAAAAATACGTCATGGGGGAACAATTGAGAACTATCATTGTCCAGTGCAAAAACTTATTGAAAAAAATTGACCAACATTTGCGAGTGAACTGTGTCTCAGCCCATAATAGCATAGAATATTTGACGAAATTATTTAACAGATTCAGTGATGTCTTTTTAAAAAGCCTTGCATTCTGCAACAAGACTGCAATCCCTCAATTCGACTCGAATAATGTTATGAGAAATGAAAATGAATTTTAAAAATGCGCAGAAAAATCATACCATAATGTGTTTTCAAAACTTCGTAAAATCAGAACCAAGAAACTATTAGTTAAAAGTTAATCTGATAGAAACAATAATTTAAAACTCAAAAGGAATTGAGTTCTGGTTTGTCTTTACTGAGACCACATCAGAAGTTTTATAAAAAAAAGTTAAAATAGTGGCAAAGAGCAAAATAAAACAGGCAGTTTCTCAAAAAAAATTATTCAAATTCATTAGAGACATTAGGAAACTACTGAAACCAATGTCTAGTTTCCTGTACAATTCTTAAAGAAGGGAATTGGATCATTGGTTGTGGAGATTAGATCCTTCAAATATAAACAAGTTATGTATGTAAATTAGCCCATTTTTGCGCGCTCTTGTTATCTGTAAGAGCTGTAAAGTATCACCTTCATTTTGCCTGAACATCAACGAGTTTTCGTTACTGAAGCCCAAGCCAAGACAAAGACAACAAAGACAAACGCAAAACTTAACTGGAGTCAAAAACTTGAGTTTTTTTGAAATTCAATTGTCGAGGCCATCAATTAAAACATATAAGCAACAGATACTATTTTCGTTTAAATCAACAAAGTAGTGACAAATTTTCTTATTAATGAGGTTGTCTTTCCTTACGACAAATTTTAGAGCTAAATGGAGAAAGTTGGAAAACTGTTTTATATATTTTAAAAAATCAATTCAAAGTTATTAGAACAATTAGCTATAAACTGAAATCGTGAACTGGGGTCAAAAATACGTCATGGGGGAACAATTGAGAACTATCATTGTCCAGTGAAAAAACTTATTAAAAAAAGTGACCAACATTTGCGAGTGAACTGTGTCTCAGCCCATAATAGCATAGAATATTTGACGAAATTAATTAACAGATTCAGTGATGTCTTTTTTAAAAGCCTTGCATTCTGCAACAAGACTGCAATCCCTCAATTCGACTCGAATAATGTTATAAGAAATGAAAATGAATTTTAAAAATGCGCAGAAAAATCATACCATAATGTATTTTTAAAACTTCGTAAAATCAGAACCAAGAAACCATTAGTTAAAAGTTAATCTGATAGAAACAATAATTTAAAACTCAAAAGGAATTGAGTTTTGGTTTGTCTTTACTGAGACCACATCAGAAGTTTTATAAAAAAAAAAGTTAAAATAGTGGCAAAGAGCAAAATAAAACAGGCAGTCTCTTAAAAAAATTATTCAAATTCATTAGAGACATTAGGAAACTACTGAAACCAATGTCTAGGTTCCTGTGTAATTCTTAAAGAAGGGAATTGGATCATTGGTTGTGGAGGTTAGATCATTCAAATATAAACAATTTATGTATGTAAATTAGCCCATTTTTGCGCACTCTTGTTATCTGTAAGAGCTGTAAAGTATCACTTTCATTTTGCCTGAACATCAACGAGTTTTCGTTACTGAAGCCCAAGCCAAGACAAAGACAACAAAGACAAACCCAAAACTTAACTGGAGTCAAAAACTTGAGTTTTTTTGAAATTCAATGGTCGAGGCCATCAGTTAAAACATATAAGCAACAGATACTATTTTCCTTTACATCAACAATGTAGTGACAAATTTTCTTATTAATGAGGTTGTCTTTCCTTACGACAAATTTTAGAGCTAAATGGAGAAAGTTGGAAAACTGTTTTATATATTTTAAAGAATCAATTCAAAGTTATTAGAACAATTAGCTATAAACTGAAATTGTGAACTGGGGCCAAAAATACGTCATGGGGGAACAATTGAGAACTATCATTGTCCAGTGCAAAAATTTATTTAAAAAAATTGACCAACATTTGCGAGTGAGCTGTGTCTCAGCCCATAATAGCATAGAAAATTTGACGAAATTAATTATCAGATTCAGTGTTGTCTTTTTTAAAAGCCTTGCATTCTGCAACAAGACTGCAATCCCTCAATTCGACTCGAATAATGTTATAAGAAATTAAAATGAATTTTAAAAATGCGCAGAAAAATCATACCATAATGTATTTTTAAACTTCGTAAAATCAGAACCAAGAAACGATTAGTTAAAAGTTAATCTGATAGAAACAATAATTAAAAACTCAAAAGAAATTGAGTTTTGGTTTGTCTTTACTGAGACCACATCAGAAGTTTTATAAAAAAAAAGTTAAAATAGTGGCAAAGAGCAAAATAAAACAGGCAGTCTCTTTAAAAAATTATTCAAATTCATTAGAGACATTAGGAAACTACTGAAACCAATGTCTAGGTTCCTGTACAATTCTTAAAGAAGGGAATTGGATCATTGGTTGTGGAGGTTAGATCATTCAAATATAAACAAGTTATGTATGTAAATTAACCCATTTTTGCGCGCTCTTGTTATCTGTAAGAGCTGTAAAGTATCACTTTTATTTTGCCTGAACATCAACGAGTTTTCGTTTTTGAAGCCCAAGCCAAGACAAAGACAACAAAGACAAACCCAAAACTTAACTGGAGTCAAAACTTGAGTTTTTTTGAAATTCAATGGTCGAGGCCATCAGTTAAAACATATAAGCAACAGATACTATTTTCGTTTAAAACAACAAAGTAGTGACAAATTTTCTTATTAATGAGTTTGTCTTTCCTTACGACAAATTTTAGAGCTAAATGGAGAAAGTTGGAAAACTGTTTTATATATTTTAAAAAATCAATTCAAAGTTATTCGAACAATTAGCTATAAACTGAAATTGTGAACTGGGGCCAAAAATACGTCATGGGGGAACAATTGAGAACTATCATTGTCCAGTGCACAAATTTATTAAAAAAATTGACCAACATTTGCGAGTGAGCTGTGTCTCAGCCCATAATAGCATAGAAAATTTGACGAAATTAATTAACAGATTCAGTGTTGTCTTTTTTAAAAGCCTTGCATTCTGCAACAAGACTGCAATCCCTCAAATCGACTCGAATAATGTTATAAGAAATGAAAATGAATTTTAAAAATGCGCAGAAAAATCATACCATAATGTATTTTAAAACTTCGTAAAATCAGAACCAAGAAACGATTAGTTAAAAGTTAATCTGATAGAAACAATAATTAAAAACTCAAAAGGAATTGAGTTTTGGTTTGTCTTTACTGAGACCACATCAGAAGTTTTATAAAAAAAAAAAGTTAAAATAGTGGCAAAGAGCAAAATAAAACAGGCAGTCTCTTAAAAAAATTATTCAAATTCATTAGAGACATTAGGAAACTACTGAAACCAATGTCTAGGTTCCTGTACAATTCTTAAAGAAGGGAATTGGATCATTGGTTGTGGAGGTTAGATCATTCAAATATAAACAAGTTATGTATGTAAATTAGCCCATTTTTGCGCGCTCTTGTTATCTGTAAGAGCTGTAAAGTATCACTTTCATTTTGCCTGAACATCAACGAGTTTTCGTTACTGAAGCCCAAGCCAAGACAAAGACAACAAAGACAAACCCAAAACTTAACTGGAGTCAAAACTTGAGTTTTTTTGAAATTCAATGGTCGAGGCCATCAGTTAAAACATATAAGCAACAGATACTATTTTCCTTTAAATCAACAATGTAGTGACAAATTTTCTTATTAATGAGGTTGTCTTTCCTTACGACAAATTTTAGAGCTAAATGGAGAAAGTTGGAAAACTGTTTTATATATTTTAAAGAATCAATTCAAAGTTATTAGAACAATTAGCTATAAACTGAAATCGTGAACTGGGGTCAAAAATACGTCATGGGGGAACAA
Organism: Convolutriloba macropyga; assembly: GCF_964194025.1. Taxonomy (NCBI): domain Eukaryota; kingdom Metazoa; phylum Xenacoelomorpha; order Acoela; family Convolutidae; genus Convolutriloba; species Convolutriloba macropyga. Next base: position 33,410 of record NW_027453739.1, on the reverse strand, counting down.
TTGAGAACTATCATTGTCCAGTGCAAAATTTTATTAAAAAAAATTGACCAACATTTGCGAGTGAGCTGTGTCTCAGCCCATAATAGCATAGAAAATTTGACGAAATTAATTAACAGATTCAGTGTTGTCTTTTTTAAAAGCTTTGCATTCTGCAACAAGACTGTAATCCCGCAATTCGACTCGAATAATGTTATAGGAAATGAAAATGAATTTTAAAAATGCGCAGAAAAATCATACCATAATGTATTTTAAAACTTCGTAAAATCAGAACCAAGAAACCATTAGTTAAAAGTTAGTCTGATAGAAACAATAATTTAAAACTCAAAAGGAATTGAGTTTTGGTTTGTCTTTACTGAGAACACATCAGAAGTTTTATTTAAAAAAATAGTTAAAATAGTGGCAAGGAGCAAAATAAAACAGGCAGTTTCTTAAAAAAATTATTCAAATTCATTAGAGACACTAGGAAACTACTGAAACCAATGTCTAGTTTCCTGTACAATTCTTAAAGAAGGGAATTGCATCATTGGTTGTGGAGATTAGATCCTTCAAATATAAACAAGTTATGTATGTAAATTAGCCCATTTTTGCGCGCTCTTGTTATCTGTAAGAGCTGTAAAGTATCACCTTCATTTTGCCTGAACATCAACGAGTTTTCGTTACTGAAGCCCAAGCCAAGACAAAGACAACAAAGACAAACGCAAAACTTAACTGGAGTCAAAAACTTGAGTTTTTTTGAAATTCAATGGTCGAGGCCATCAGTTAAAACATATAAGCAACAGATACTATTTTCGTTTAAATCAACAAAGTAATGACAAATTTTCTTATTAATGAGGTTGTCTTTCCTTACGACAAATTTTAGAGCTAAATGGGGAAAGTTGGAAAACTGTTTCATTTATTTTAAAAAATCAATTCAAGGTTATTAGAACAATTAGCTATAAACTGAAATCGTGAACTGGGGTCAAAAATACTTCATGGGGGAACAATTGAGAACTATCATTGTCCAGTGCAAAAATTTTATTAAAAAAACTGACCAACATTTGCGAGTGAACTGTGTCTCAGCCCATAATAGCATAGAATATTTGACGAAATTAATTAACAGATTCAGTGTTGTCTTTTTTAAAAGCCTTGCATTCTGCAACAAGACTGCAATCCCTCAATTCGACTCGAATAATGTTATAAGAAATGAAAATGAATTTTAAAAATGCGCAGAAAAATCATACCATAATGTATTTTAAAACTTCGTAAAATCAGAACCAAGAAACCATTAGTTAAAAGTTAATCTGATAGAAACAATAATTTAAAACTCAAAAGGAATTGAGTTTTGGTTTGTCTTTACTGAGACCACATCAGAAGTTTTATAAAAAAAATAGTTAAAATAGTGGCAAGGAGCAAAATAAAACAGGCAGTTTCTTAAAAAAATTTTTCAAATTCATTAGAGACATTAGGAAACTACTGATTGCCTTGTCTAGGTTCCCTTACAATTCATAAAAAAGGGAATGGGGTCTTTGGTTGTGGAGAGTAAATCATCCAAATTTAAATTGCTTATGTTTGTCAATTTGCTGATTTTTGCGGGCTCTTGTTATCTGTAAGAGATGTAAATTGTCACTTCCAATTTCCCTGACTTTCAACAAGTTTCCGTTATTGAAGCCAAAACTAAGACAAAGACAACAAAGACAAAGCCAAAATTTGAATCAAATCGGAAACCTTTTTTTAAATTCAATGGTTGAAGCCATCAGTTAAATCATATAAGCAACTGATATTTTTTGCCTGAGTCAACTAAAATAGAGATAAATCTTTCTAATAATGAGGATGATTTTCCTAATGACAAATTTGATAGCTAAATGGAGAAAATTGGAAACTTTTTTATAAGCTTTAAAAAATCAATTCAAAGTCATTAGAACAATAAGCTATAAACTGAAACCATGAAGTGAGGTCAAGTATACGTCATGGGGAAAAATTGAGAACTATCATTGTCCGGTGCAAAAACTATTTACAAAAATTGACAAACATTTGCGAGTGAACTGTGTCTCAACCCATAAGAGCAAAGAATGTTTGACTAAATTAACTAGTAGTTTCAGTACTGTCTTTTTTCAAAGCCTTGCATTCTGCAACAACACTGCATAGTCTCTATTTGACTCGAATATTGTTATAAAAAATTATAATGAATCTAAAAAGTTTGCAATAAAAATCAAACCTTAAATTATTTTTAAAAATTCGTAACATCAGAAGCAAGAATCTATTAGTTAAATATTAATCTGATAGAAAAAATAATTTACAGCTCAAAGGGAACTGAGCTTTTGCTTGTCTTCACTGATACCACGTCAGAAGTTTTATAAAAAAAATAGTTAAAATGGTGGCAAAGAATAAAATAAAACAGACAGTTTCTTGGGAAAAAAATTCAAAGTCATTAGAGACATTAGGAAACTACTGATTGCCTTGTCTAGGTTCCTTCAAAGTTCTTAAAAAAGCGAATAGATTCTTTGGTTGCGGAGATTAAGTCATTCAAATAAAAAAAATTTATGTATGTCAATTTGCTCATTTTTGCGCGCTCTTGTAATCTGGAAGAACTGTAAATCATCACTTGCAATTTGCCTGAACACCAACGAGTTTTCGTTATTGAAGCCGAAACCAAGAAAAAGACAACAAAGAAAAACCAAAACTTGAATGGAATCGGAAACTTGATTTTTGTTTGAATTTCAAAGGTCGAAGCCATCAGTTAAAAGATGTAAGCAACAAATTTTTTTGATTGAGTGAACTAAAATAGTGACAAATCTTTTATTAATGAGGTTGAGCTTACTAATGACAATTTTCAGAGATATTGGACTTTGGTTGTGGAGATTAGATCATCCAAATATAAAAAGCTGATGTTTGCCAATGTGCTCATTTTTCCGCGCTCTTGTTCTACCCATAGTGTTTTTGTTGTAACTATTTCGTCCTGTGATGTGGATGCGTCTTTACGGTTCTTGGCTCTATCTGCGTGATAACATGTTCTTTGGTTACTTCGAAAGCAAAAGTTTGAAGCAGTATATTTTCACTTTCTTTCACAATTGTGTAAACTCATTTTTTTCATCTTCAACAAAATGCGTCAAAAGTCAGGATATCCATCAGGTAGTCACTATTGCAATTTTTTGTTGTTTTTTGTATACCCTGTTTCGTAAATATGGACTTGTTGTTTGTTTATGAATTTGTCAAACAGATTTATTCGTTTCACAGGCTTCTGAGGCTTGATTATACAATTGTCTCGATTCATTTTGATTTCTACATTCCGTTTATTTCTTCCGTTTTACCAAATCACCGTAATGTAAGCCACGTAATCGACATAATTCTGACAATTAAAGAAAAAAACGTTTCAGTTTCCAGTATTTTGCATTTCTAAAACAAAATGTTACGTCGAATCATATGTGATCGATTTGACTTTCGATTGAATAAAAAAAATTTGTCGCGGAGTTATGGAAAAAACGTACCAAGCTCAATCAAAATCCTCAATAACGCGAATGAATTAAGACTTAGAAGGTCCAGTTATGAGATTTAGTTACAACAGGTCATAAGGAATTTCAACATTTAGAAAAGTTTTAAGAAAATCACATATTTTTCACTGTTGTTTCTGTTTAAAACTTTAAATAAGTAGCTTCAGTTTTTTTTGTATCGACTTGATGATAACAATGTTTACTGCTAAAGCAAACATTTCTGAACTATCCTTTTCGATATATTGATCTGATATGTTTCCAAAACCACATATTGGATGTTTCTGTACCGAACACAGAACAAACGAGCCTTCTTGTTGACTTTCCTCCTACATCTACACTTTTTTAGTATGAATTCTGCGTTGTATAAATCGATGAATTGCAGCTGTGTATTTCTTTGCTGTCCGCTTTCCTACAATTTTGCACTGCATCAAACAACTAGTTTCAAATGCGATCCTTACATGAAATCACGGTTGTCATAATTGATACCCGTAGAACGAGGTAAGACTACCTAAAACTTGAGTATGTAGAGATTTTCAAAATATTGCATCGAGTTTTGTTGTATTCAGTTTTTTTTTTCATTTTTAAACTTATTCAAGGGAAATCAGAAAACCAACAGATCTCTTTTCGAAGACCTACCTAATTTATTGATCATGTGAAGCGCTGCTACCGTTCTGATTGGTTCCATTTGTGTTTTTAAAAATCGAATGTTGAATTTTCCTTTGGAATAAAGTACTGGGAATTCAATCAAATTGTCTATCAAAGCGTGATTACCGGGGAATGGCAGACCAAACTTTTTATTTGGAGCCTAATATATGTGCATCTTGAGGATAATGATAATAACTGTTACAAAAAGAGCGTATTTTGGTTTAGTTCGTTTTCTATATGATCCTTTTTGATTAAGTTATGAAAATCATATATAACCTTGCACGATGGCCGGGATTTATATAAGACCTTGTAAGAAATCAAGAAGGAAGGTTGTATGATGGACAACGCGGGTTGTCTGAAGCGTCTGATCATAACTCATTTTTTGCTAATTAACTGACCCTCAGTCAAGAGTAGTAAATATAGGGAGCAATAGGAAAGGGGGGTTATCATGCGATATAATACATGGGATAATAGGGAGTGGGTTATCCTTCGATATAAAACATGGGATATCAGGGAGTGGGTTATCATTTGATATAATACATGGGATAATAGGGAGTGCGTTATCCTTCGATATAATACATGAGATAATAGGGAGTGGGTTATCATTTGATATAATACATGGGATATAATACATGGGATAATAGGGAGTGGGTTATCCTTCGATATAATACATGGGATAACAGGGAGTGGGTTATCATTTGACATAATACATGGGATAATAGGGAGTGGGTTATCCTTCGATATAATACATGAGATAATAGGGAGTGGGTTATCATTTGATATAATACATGGGATAATAGGGAGTGGGTTATCCTTCGATATAATATATGGGATAATAGCGAGTGGGTTATCCTTAGATATAATACATGAGATAATAGGGAGTGGGTAATCCTTCGATATAGTACATGGGATACTAGGGAGTGGGTTAACCTTAGCGGTGATACATGTAAAACATTTCACTTGCTTTCTTCCAATTCTATTTCCATTCTATTTCTTCCAACACTATTCTTTCTTAATACATGAGATAATAGGGGAAAACCGTTACATGAACAACCACTACTTGCTACAGTCTGGCCACTGGAGTTACAAAACGCTTAATGCATGGCATAATAGGGCTTAATTTTTCCATTGGGATAATAGGTCATAGAATTAACCTGTTAAAAGAGTGAGAATTTTATCTGTTAAAAGGGTCAAAAATTGAATGGTGATAGTAGGGTCCAAAAATGCATGCGGATAACTGGGTAGAGTTTTGATATGGATATAGTAGGGTATAGATTTCAAAGTATGCAAGCTGGTATTGGGGTGAAATTTGAATCAGGATACTAGTTTAAAGTGTTGCATGGGATAAGAGGGTATAATTTTGCCTTGGGGATAATAGGCTATATAATTGAATATCAGCAAACGGATTATAGAGTGAAGATTTGAATCAGTATAGTAGGGTATTGCGTTGCGTGGAGATAATAGGGTATAGATTTCATAATCTGCAAGTGGGTATTAGGTTGAAGATTGGAAACAGGATAGTAGGGTCGAGTATTGCATGAGGAGCATTGGGTATAGTTTTGCCAAGAGTATAAAAGGGCAAAAGTTTGAATATCTCAATGCGGTAACAGTGTGAAGATTTGAATCGGGAAAATAGGATATAGTCTTGCTCGGGGGTAATAGGGTATAGCTTTGCAATGGAGATAGTAGTGTATAGTTTTGTATGTGGATAAAAAAGGTATGCATTACAAAATCTGCATGCTTGAAAAGAGATCAGAATTTGAATTAAGATATTTTTGGTATTGTGTTTCATGGGAAAGCATGTTAGGTTTTTGCCTTGGGGATAATAGGCTATATAATTGAATATCTGCAATCGGATTATATAGTGAAGAATTGAATCAGTATAGTAGGGTAGAGTTGCAAGGAGATAATAGGGTGTGGATTTCAAAATCTACAAGTAGGTATTAGGGCGAAAATTGGAAACAGGATAGTACGGTCGACTATTGCATGGGGATCATAGGTATAGGTGTGCAATGAGTATAATAGGGCAAAAGTTTGAATATCTCAATGCGGTAACAGTGTGAAGATTTGAATCGGGAAAATAGGATATAGTCTTGCTTGGGGGTAATAGGGTATAGTTTTGCAATGGAGATAGTAGTGTATAGTTTTGTATGGGGATAAAAATGTATGCATTACAAAATCTGCATGCGGGAAAAAATATCAGAATTTGAATTAAGATAGTTTTGTATTGTGTTTCATGGGAAAGTGTGTTATTTTTTTGCCGTGGGGATAATAGGATAAAGATTGAGTATCTGAAATCGGGTAATAGCGTGAAACTTTGAATCAGGATAGTAGGATACAAAATTGCATGGGTGGAATAGATCGTAGATTCGCATGGTAGTAATAGGATATAGTTTTGCCGTAGAGATATGAGGATTTAGATTTGAGTATCTGCAATCGGGTAATAGCGTGAAACTTTGAATCAAGATAGTAGGATACAGAATTGCATGGGTGGAATAGATCGTAGATTCGCTTAGTGGTAATAGGATATAGTTTTGCCGTAGAGACATGAGGATGTAGATTTGAGTATCTGCAAACGGTTAATAGGGTGACGCTTTGAATCAAGATAGTAGGGATAGAATTGCATGGGTGTAGTAGGGTGAAGGTTCGCATGGAAGTAGTTGGTTATTGTTTTGCTAAAGAGATACTAGGGGGTAGATTGGAGTATCTGCGAACGGTTTATGAGGTGAAGATTTGAATCAAGATTGTGGGGTTCAGTAGCGCATGGAATATAACAATGTAATGTTTTCCCCTTGGGATAATAGGTTATAGATTTTAATTTCTGCAATCGAGTATTGAGTTGGAGATTTATGAATGGGGATAATAGGATATAAATCCCTTGATAATAATGAGGAATAGCTTTTGCACGAGGATGTTAGATAATAGCGGCTAGATGTACACCGCTAAAGCTACAGTTTGTCTATTGGAAATATAAATCATTTTCAGCGTCTGGATGATTCTGTGTATTTTTGCACTGGGGATATTGGGGTATGAATCTGAATATCTGCAAAAAGAATAATAAGTTGAAGTTTGATTCGGGATATTTGAAAATCTGCATACGGGTAAAAGGGGTAAGGATTTGAAAAGATATAGTAGACGTAGTATGGCACTGGGAAAAGAGGGCATAGCATTTTCACGGTAATAGTGGGGTACAGGATTAAACGTCTGCAGATCAATAGGGTGAAAATTTGATGTGTCATATTTGGGTGAAATGTTGCATTCAGTTAAAAGGGTATAGTGTAGATGGGGTTTTAGAGTTTAGTTTTGCAATGGGGATGCTAGTGTACAGAATTAATTTTTTGCATGCGAGTCATAGGTTTGAAGTTTGAAAGGGATTATTATGCTACAGTATGGAATTGGATAAAACGGAATATATTACTACATACAACTTACTGAATGCTACTTAATAGATTCTACTTATAAGATAATAAATACTACATACTACTTACTACATACTACTCACTAAACACTACTGGCTACAAACTACTTACTACAAGCTACTTGCCCCCTACTGCTTACTGGCTACTACTCACTACATACCACTTACTACATACTATTACTACTTACTACATAATACATACTACTTACTACGTACTTTTTTCTTCATAGTACATACTACTTTCTACATACTACAAACTACTTACCACAAAACTGTTTACCACCTCCTAGTTATTACTTACTACAAATTATTTACTATTTATAACAGAATATCTACTAAATACTTCTTACTCTATACTACTTAATACATACTAGACACAACATACTAATTATATACTACATACCATATAATACATAATACTTACCACAAACTAAAAACCACTTACTAAATAATACGTACTAAGTACTGCTTACTTCATACAACCTACTATATAACTACTAACTAATTACAACATACTACAACTACTGTACACTATTTAAAACAAACTAATTACTCCTTTCTAAATAATACTGAATTTGTACTACTTACTACTAATTATGTACTACTTACTACATACTAAATACTACTTACTGCATACCACTGACTACTTACTAATTACTTGTTACTAAATACATACTGCTCCCTAAGTACTTCGTTCTTCATGGTACATACTAACCACATACTACTTTCTACAAACTACACACTACTTACCACAAAAAGATTACTAGTTACTACTACCTACTAGTTGCTTCTTACTACACTACAAAAACTTACTAATTATTACAGACTATCTACTAAATACTACTTAATGTATACTAGTTAATACATAATAGCCGCAAAATACTATTTTCTAAATGCTACATACCATATACTACATGCTACCTACCACAAATTACATACTACTTACTACATACCACTTACTACTTACTAGTTATTTTTTACTAAATACTGCCTATTACATTGTACTTACTGTATACTACCTTCTACCTAACTAGTTACTAATTACAACATACTATATTTACTGCATACTACTTATTACATACTAATTACTTCATACTAAAAACTGCTTAATATGAGTTACTTACTACTAAATGTTTACTACTTACTTCGAAATACATACTAATTACTACATGCTCTTTACTACACACTGCATAATAATTACCATATATTAATTACAACCTACTTAATAGATCTTGCAACATAATACTTACTACACTACATACAACTTACTTCATACTACTTAGTAAGTACTAAAAAAGCAAAAGTTAGTAGGTGGTATGCAGTATGTAGTAAGCAATGAAAAGTATGTAGTAAGAAGTAAGTAGAAATTGATATATAAAATGAAGTAAGTAGTGTGTAGTGAATAGTCTGCATCAGGAATTAAGTATTATAATGTAGGTACTAGTGCTTACTAGGTATACATAGTGCTTACTACAAACTACTAATTACGTACTGCTTACCCTTTTTACATAAGAATAAGTAAAAAGTACTTACTACTCACTAATTACTGCGTACTAAAAACTACCTACTATATACTAGTTACTTCTTGATGCAAACTGTTCACTATATGTTACTTACTTCATTATATATATTACTTTCTACTTACTGCTTACTACATACTTTTCATTACTTACTACATACTACCTACCACATACTACTCACCACTTCCTACCTACTACAAAATACTTACTACTTTTCACATACTACCTACTACATACTAACTTTTGCTTACTACTTAATAGACTAATACGAATACCTAATACAACCATCAACATGATGCTAACTACTTTCTACAGTGTTACAAAATACTACTTACTTCATACTACTTACCACCTAGAGCGTACTACTTTAAACTTACTGTTTGCAACTTACTACTTACTGTGTTCTACCGACTACTTTATTCCTACAACTATTTTGTTCCTTCTACTACTTAGTGCTTAGTACTTACCACTTGTTTTTATTACTTACATTTACCTTCTTAATAGTCACTACTTACAATCTACTTCTTAGTATTTACTACGCACTCTTAACTATTTAGTACTTACTACTTAATACTCACTTTTTACTAGTATTACTTAATTACTTTATACCTACATTTTTACAATTACTACTACTATTAAGTTTTCAAAAATTTTGTCCGTGTATTTGATTTCTATATCGTTTTATCTTTATTCTTTTTTCATATTTAGCACTTCGGAGTCATCTGCACTTCTTGTACTTTTTTAAAATAAGATTTACAAAACAACAACTAGGAGTCATGCGAAATAGTTCTTTCATTGGCGAAATCAAACATAAAGAACCTCTACAGGTTTCCTTTTCCGCTCAGAACTTATCCATTAGGGTCATCACTGGTCAGCAAAACCGCAATTTATATTTACTAATTTGAAAATTCTCTTAAAATAATCAGAAAATTAGTTTGAAAATTAAACAATGGTGTTCTTATAGAGTTAAATCAGTCCTCAAGAATCATTTGTTTACCACTTTATGCTCTTTTGTAAAAGATGTGGTCAAAAGCATTATTATTATTAAAAACTGTTTGGGAGGTGAAAATTAACTGCAAAAAGTAATATAATTTCAATACTTTGGATAAAATAAATATATAAGAAATATTTTATCAACGTTCAGTTGCACTCGTTTAAATATGAGAAATTACTTAATAGAAATAGTTACTTAATACTAATAGAAATACTTAATAGAAATAATTACTTAATAGAAATAATTACTTAATTACTTTATACCTACATTTTTACAATTACTACTACTATTAAGTTTTCAAAAATTTTGTTCGTGTATTTGATTTCTATATCGCTTTATATTTATTCTTTTTTCATATTTAGCACTTCGGAGTCATCTGCACTTCTTGTACTTTTTTAAAATAAGATTTACTAAACAACAACTGGGAGTCATGCGAAATAGTTCTTTCATTGGCGAAATCAAACATAAAGAACCTCTACAGGTTTCCTTTTCCGCTCAGAACTTATCCATTAGGGTCATCACTGGTCAGCAATACCGCATTTTATATTTACTAATTTGAAAATTCTCTTAGAATAATCAGAAGATTGGTTTGAAAATTAAACAATGGTGTTCTTATAGAATTAAATCAGTCCTCAAGAATCATTTGTTTGCCACTTTATGCTCTTTTGTAAAAGATGTGGTCAAAAGCATTATTATTATTAAAAACTGTTTGGGAGGTGAAAACCAACTGCAAAAAGTAATTTAATTTCACCACTTTGGATAAAATAAATATAGAAGAAATATTTTATCAACGTTCAGTTGCACTCGTTTAAATATGAGAAATTAAACTTGTATCGATAGTGGAAACTAATACAAATCTGGTCACCTTGGATCTCTTGCATAAGTGTTTCAACAAAGTAAATGGAATCTAAAGATTGTTTAAAAGATAAAAATTAAAATTGGTGAAAGTTTCCTCGATTTTGGTGTCAAAGTGTACCTATGAGAAGAACCGAAGTTATGAGAATAAATGAAGTTCTGAGAAAAACTAAAGTTGAAAAACGGTTAGATGGCAAAAACTAACAGAAAATTGCTTGCAAAGGCCTATTTATAGTCAAATAACACTTCTCGTTTCTTTTGCTGACAGATTCTTCGAAACTAAGAAACAAGATTTTTATGCCTTTCGACTTCCTCGAGAACTTTATTTTAACTTCATAGTATCAATTCACACAACGAATTCCTTTAAAAACTATAAATTAACCTGATTTTATTTGCGGGGGTAGAAAAACTCTCAACCTGCAATTGTGTTCTTTCTACTCGACGGACAGTCTTCCCTGTTGAAAAAACACTGATTTTTGCTGGACAAAATAACATTTAATGAGCTCAAAGTTTCAGTAGATTACTGTCCTTCAGAATGCTTTTTTTGTTCCTTTTTGACATAAACTCAATTGAAGAATTATTCACTTGTTTCTATCGTGTTCGAACTTGTTGTTTTCGAGAACGAATTTTGTCAAAACGTAATACGTCTGAATCATATGGCTCGTTGTGTAGTAAATGAAAGGGAAGTCTATTAACAGTCTGAACAAGACGAGTTCAAGTTTGAGTTTGAGTTTGTGTTTAGATTAATTTATTCACATTAGACGTTTAGAATAGATTATTCACATTAGACGCCCAGACATCTGGTACTGCGCAAAAATTTTCACTGTATTTATAGCCCTCGGGCATTTGTCGAGTATACAAACAGTATTCTCAACAGTGTGTTAATTTTCCGTATAAACTTATAAAACCTTGTGCTTCAAAATGGAGTAAAGGTAAGTCCATTACATATTTGGGCAACAATCCTAATATATAGGGAATTATTGCCAAGAACTTTCCATCCGCGCGCATGATCGAACATGTTTGGGGGAAAAGAGCCGAAAAGTGTCATAGTGTGCACTGGTTCATTACTACTAGTGACCTCTGGTCACATCATTCCATGCCCCGATAACCTTGGAAATTATCGGCCAAGACTGAAGAGATTTATGTTCACACATTTCATTGCTAGAAATGTTTGTTAATTCAAAGTACTAATGATGTAATCTTTAGTTAGGTCCGTCCCACGCTGGAGTAAATTCTGATTAGATTGAATCCAAATCTTTTTAAATTCGAATTTTTTTGACAGAAAATATACAGCATTGGTTTTCCGTATGAAAGATGATTTTTCGTTTATCAAACTTTTAATTTGCCATAATCGTTTAACATATGCAAACTTGGTCTGTTACGTTCAGTAGTGCGGGCAATTTAACTTCTGATGGTCAAAAAAACTATGATCAAATTTCCGTGTGTGTCGCAATAAAACTTTTGTAAACTTGAAAAATCTGATCCGGGCGTAAAAAACCGAAATGACCACATTAGATAGGGGACAAAAAAAACCTGCCATCTATTATCCCGAGTTGGATTTGGATGTTAATCTTGCAAGATTAACATCCTTTTGCAAGAATCTTGCAAGATTAACATCTGAATCCGACTCGGGAAATTAGATGGCATTTTTTTTTCTGTCCCGATCTAATGTGGCCATTTCGGTTTCTTACGCCCGGATCAGATTTTTCAAGTTTACAAAAGTTTTATTGCGACACACACGGAAATTTGATCATAGTTTTTTTGACCATCAGAAGTTAAATTGCCTGCACTACTGAACGTAACAGACCAAGTTTGCATATGTTAAACGATTATAGCAAATTAAAAGTTTGATAAATGAAAAATCATCTTTCATACGGAAAACCAATGCTGTATATTTTCTGTCAAAAAAATTCGAATTTAAAAAGATTTGGATTCAATCTAATCAGAATTTACTCCAGCGTGGGACGGACCTAACTAAAGATTACATCATTAGTACTTTGAATTAACAAACATTTCTAGCAATGAAATGTGTGAACATAAATCTCTTCAGTCTTGGCCGATAATTTCCAAAGTTATCGGGGCATGGAATGATGTGACCAGAGGTCACTAGTAGTAATAAACCAGTGCACACTATGACACTTTTTGGCTCTTTTCCCCCAAACATGTTCGATCATGCGCGCGGATGGAAAATTCTTGGCAATTATTCCCTATATGTTAGGATTGTTGCCCAAATATGTAATGGACTTACCTTTACTCCATTTTGAAGCACAAGGTTTTATAAGTTGATACGGAAAATTAACACACTGTTGAGAATACTGTTTGTATACTCGACAAATGCCTGAGGGCTATAAATACAGTGAAAACTTTTGCGCAGTACCCGAAGTCTGGGCGTCTAATGTGAATAATCTATTCTAAACGTCTAATGTGAATAAATTAATTTAAACACAAACTCAAACTCAAACTTGAACTCGTCTTGTTCAGACTGTTAAAAGACTTCCCTTTCATTTACTACACAAGGAGCCATATGATTCAGACGTATTACGTTTTGACAAAATTCGTACTCGAAAACAACAAGTTCGAACACGATAGAGACAAGTGAATAATTCTTCAAATGAGTTTATGTCAAAAAGGAATAAAAAAAGCATTCTGAAGGACAGTAATCTACTGAAACTTTGAGCTCATTAATTGTTATTTTGTCCAGCAAAGATCAGTGTTTTTTTAACAGGGAAGACAGTCCGTCGAGTAGAAAGAACACAATTGCAAGTTGAGAGTTTTTCTACCCCCGCAAATAAAATCAGGTTAATTTATAGTTTTTAAAGGAATTCGTTGTGTGAATTGATACTATGAAGTTAAAATAAAGTTCTCGAGGAAGCCGAAAGGCATAAAAATCTTGTTTTTTAGTTTCGAAGAATCTGTCAGCAAAAGAAACGAGTAGTGTTATTTGACTATAAATGGGCCTTTGCAAGCAATTTTCTGTTAGTTTTTGCCATCTAACCGTTTTTTAACTTTAGTTTTTCTCATAACTTCAGTTATTCTCATAACTTCGGTTCTTCTCATAGGTACACTTTGACACCAAAATCGAGGAAACTTTCTCCAATTTTAATTTTTATCACTTAAAGAATCTTTAGATTCCATTTCCTTTGTTGAAACACTTATGCAAGAGATCCAAGGTGACCAGATTTGTATTAGTTTCTACTATCGATACAAGTTTAATTTCTCATATTTAAACGAGTGCAACTGAACGTTGATAAAATATTTCTACTATATTTATTTTATCCAAAGTGGTGAAATTATATTACTTTTTGCAGTTGGTTTTCACCTCCCAAACAGTTTTTAATAATAATAATGCTTTTGACCACATCTTTTACAAAAGAGCATAAAGTGGTAAACAAATGATTCTTGAGGACTGATTGAACTCTATAAGAACACCATTGTTTAATTTTCAAACTAATCTTCTGATTATTCTAAGAGAATTTTGAAATTAGTTAAAGTAAAATGCGGTATTGCTGACCAGTGATGACCCTAATGGATAGGTTATGAGCGGAAAAGGAAAACCGTAGAGGTCCTTAATGTTTGATTTCGCCAATGAAAGAACTTTTTTGCATGAATCCCAGTTGTTGTTTAGTAAAACTTATTTTAAAAAATTACAAGAAGTGCAGATGACTCCGAAGTGCTAAATATGAAAAAAGAATAAAGATAAAACGATATGGAAATCAAATACACGGACAAAATTTTTGAAAACTTCATAGTAGTAGTAATTGTAAAATTGTAGGTATAAAGTTATTAAGTAATACTAGTAAAAAGTGAGTGTTAAGTAGTGAGTACTAAATAGTAAAGAGTGTGTAGTAAATACTAAGAATTAGATTGTAAGTAGTGACTATTAAGTAGGTAAATGTAAGTAATAAAAAACAAGTGGTAAGTACTAAGCACTAAGTAGTAGCAGGAACAAAATAGTCATAGGAATAAAGTAGTCGGTAGAACACAGTAAGTAGTAAGTTGCAAACAGTAAGTTTAAAGTAGTACGTTCTAGGTGGTAAGTATTATGAAGTAAGTAGTATTTTGTAGCACTGTAGAAGGTAGTTAGCATCATGTTGATGGTTGTATTAGGTATTCGTATTAGTCTATTAAGTAGTAAGCATAAATTAGTACGTAATAAGTAGTATGTGAAAAGTAGTAAGTATTTTGTAGTAGGTAGGAAGTGGTGAGTAGTAGGTGGTAGGTAGTATGTATTAAGTAATGAAAAGTATGTAGTAAGCAGTAAGTAGAAAGTAATATATATATATAATGAAGTAAGTAACATATAGTGAACAGTTTGCATCAAGAAGTAACTAGTATATAGTAGGTAGTTTTTAGTACGCAGTAATTAGTGAGTAGTAAGTACTTTTTACTTATTCTTATGTAAAAAGGGTAAGCAGTACGTAATTAGTAGTTTGTAGTAAGCACTATGTATACCTAGTAAGCACTAGTACCTACTTTATAATACTTAATTCCTGATGCAGACTATTCACTACACACTACTTACTTCATTTTATATATCAATTTCTACTTACTTCTTACTACATACTTTTCATTACTTACTACATACTGCATACCACCTACTAACTTTTGCTTTTTTAGTACTTACTAAGTAGTATGAAGTAAGTTGTATGTAGTGTAGTAAGTATTATGTTGCAAGATCTATTAAGTAGGTTGTAATTAATATATGGTAATTATTATGCAGTGTGTAGTAAAGAGCATGTAGTAATTAGTATGTATTTCGAAGTAAGTAGTAAACATTTAGTAGTAAGTAACTCATATTAAGCAGTTTTTAGTATGAAGTAATTACTATGTAATAAGTAGTATGCAGTAAATATAGTATGTTGTAATTAGTAACTAGTTAGGTAGAAGGTAGTATACAGTAAGTACAATGTAATAGGCAGTATTTAGTAAAAAATAACTAGTAAGTAGTAAGTGGTATGTAGTAAGTAGTATGTAATTTGTGGTAGGTAGCATGTAGTATATGGTATGTAGCATTTAGAAAATAGTATTCTGCGGCTATTATGTATTAACTAGTATACATTAAGTAGTATTTAGTAGATAGTCTGTAATAATTAGTAAGTTTTTGTAGTGTAGTAAGAAGCAACTAGTAGGTAGTAGTAACTAGTAATCTTTTTGTGGTAAGTAGTGTGTAGTTTGTAGAAAGTAGTATTTGGTTAGTATGTACCATGAAGAACGAAGTACTTAGGGAGCAGTATGTATTTAGTAACAAGTAATTAGCAAGTAGTCAGTGGTATGCAGTAAATAGTATTTAGTATGTAGTAAGTAGTATATAATTAGTAGTAAGTAGTACAAACTCAGTATTATTTAGAAAGAAGTAATTAGTTTGTTTTAAATAGTGTACAGTAGTTGTAGTATGTGGTAATTAGTTAGTAGTTAAGTAGTAGGTTGTATGAAGTAAGCAGTACTTAGTACGTATTTTTTAGTAAGTGGTATTTAGTTTGTGGTAAGTAGTATGTATTATATGGTATGTAGTATATAATTAGTATGTTGTGACTAGTATGTATTAAGTAGTATAGAGTAAGAAGTATTTAGTAGATATTCTGTTATAAAAAGTAAATAATTTGTAGTAAGTAATAACTAGGAGGTGGTAAACAGTTTTGTGGTAAGTAGTTTGTAGTATGTAGAAAGTAGTATGTACTATGAAGAAAAAAGTACGTAGTAAGTAGTATGTGTTCAGTAGTAAGTATTACGTAGTAACTTGTAGTTGGTAGGAATTAATTAGTCAGTGGTAGGTATCATGCTGTAAGTAATAAGTAGTTTTATTAAACAGTTTTTATCAGGTTTTATGCAGTAAGTAGTGTGTTATAAATAGTAAATAGTAAGTAGTTAAGTAGTAGGTAGTATAAAGTAAATTAGTAATTGCTAAGCGGTAAGTAGGATATATGGAAAAATAAATAAGTATTGGATAGTAAGTAGTATGTAATAGTTAGTAAAAGTAAGTAGAATGTAGTAAGTAGCATGTATTATGTAGTAAGTTGTAATAGTATGTAGTAAGTGGTATGTAGTGAGTAGTAACCAGTAAGCGGTAGGGGGCAAGTAGCTTGTAGTAATTAGTTTGTAGCCAGTAGTTTTTAGTGAGTAGTATGTAGTAAGTAGTATGTAGTATTTAGTATCTTTTAAGTAGAATCTATTAAGTAGCATTCAGTAAGTTGTATGTAGTAATATATTCCGTTTTATCCAATGCCATACTGTAGCATAATAATCCCTTTCAAACTTCAAACCTATGACTCGCATGCAAAAAATCAATTCTGTACACTAGCATCCCCATTGCAAAACTAAAATCTAAAACCCCATCTACACTATACCCTTTTAACTCAATGCAACATTTCACCCAAATATGACACATCAAATTTTCGAACACGATAGAGACAAGTGAATAATTCTTTAAATGAGTTTATGTCAAAAAGGAATAAAAAAAGCACTCTGAAGGACAGTAATCTACTGAAACTTTGAGCTCATTAATTGTTATTTTGTCCAGCAAAGATCAGTGTTTTTTTAACAGGGAAGACAGTCCGTCGAGTAGAAAGAACACAATTGCAAGTTGAGAGTTTTTCTACCCCCGCAAATAAAATCAGGTTAATTTATAGTTTTTAAAGGAATTCGTTGTGTGAATTGATACTATGAAGTTAAAATAAAGTTCTCGAGGAAGCCGAAAGGCATAAAAATCTTGTTTTTTAGTTTCGAAGAATCTGTCAGCAAAAGAAACGAGTAGTGTTATTTGACTATAAATGGGCCTTTGCAAGCAATTTTCTGTTAGTTTTTGCCATCTAACCGTTTTTTAACTTTAGTTTTTCTCATAACTTCAGTTATTCTCATAACTTCGGTTCTTCTCATAGGTACACTTTGACACCAAAATCGAGGAAACTTTCTCCAATTTTAATTTTTATCACTTAAAGAATCTTTAGATTCCATTTCCTTTGTTGAAACACTTATGCAAGAGATCCAAGGTGACCAGATTTGTATTAGTTTCTACTATCGATACAAGTTTAATTTCTCATATTTAAACGAGTGCAACTGAACGTTGATAAAATATTTCCACTATATTTATTTTATCCAAAGTGGTGAAATTATATTACTTTTTGCAGTTGGTTTTCACCTCCCAAACAGTTTTTAATAATAATAATTCTTTTGACCACATCTTTTACAAAAGAGCATAAAGTGGTAAACAAATGATTCTTGAGGACTGATTGAACTCTATAAGAACACCATTGTTTAATTTTCAAACTAATCTTCTGATTATTCTAAGAGAATTTTGAAATTAGTTAAAGTAAAATGCGGTATTGCTGACCAGTGATGACCCTAATGGATAGGTTCTGAGCGGAAAAGGAAAACCGTAGAGGTCCTTAATGTTTGATTTCGCCAATGAAAGAACTATTTCGCATGAATCCCAGTTGTTGTTTAGTAAAATTTATTTTAAAAAATTACAAGAAGTGCAGATGACTCCGAAGTGCTAAATATGAAAAAAGAATAAAGATAAAACGATATAGAAATCAAATACACGGACAAAATTTTTGAAAACTTCAAAGTAGTAGTAATTGTAAAATTGTAGGTATAAAGTTATTAAGTAATACTAGTAAAAAGTGAGTGTTAAGTAGTGAGTACTAAATAGTAAAGAGTGTGTAGTAAATACTAAGAATTAGATTGTAAGTAGTGACTATTAAGTAGGTAAATGTAAGTAATAAAAAACAAGTGGTAAGTACTAAGCACTAAGTAGTAGCAGGAACAAAATAGTCATAGGAATAAAGTAGTCGGTAGAACACAGTAAGTAGTAAGTTGCAAACAGTAAGTTTAAAGTAGTACGTTCTAGGTGGTAAGTAGTATGAAGTAAGTAGTATTTTGTAACACTGTAGAAGGTAGTTAGCATCATGTTGATGGTTGTATTAGGTATTCGTATTAGTCTATTAAGTAGTAAGCAAAAGTTAGTACGTAATAAGTAGTATGTGAAAAGTAGTAAGTATTTTGTAGTAGGTAGGAAGTGGTGAGTAGTAGGTGGTAGGTAGTATGTAGTAAGAAATGAAAAGTATGTAGTAAGCAGTAAGTAGAAAGTAATATATATGTAATGAAGTAAGTAACATATAGTGAACAGTTTGCATCAAGAAGTAACTAGTATATAGTAGGTAGTTTTTAGTACGCAGTAATTAGTGAGTAGTAAGTACTTTTTACTTATTCTTATGTAAAAAGGGTAAGCAGTACGTAATTAGTAGTTTGTAGTAAGCACTACGTATACCTAGTAAGCACTAGTACCTACTTTATAATACTTAATTCCTGATGCAGACTATTCACTACACACTACTTATTTCATTTTATATATCAATTTCTACTTACTTCTTACTACATACTTTTCATTACTTACTACATACTGCATACCACCTACTAACTTTTGCTTACTTAGTACTTACTAAGTAGTATGAAGTAAGTTGTATGTAGTGTAGTAAGTATTATGTTGCAAGATCTATTAAGTAGGTTGTAATTAATATATGGTAATTATTATGCAGTGTGTAGTAAAGAGCATGTAGTAATTAGTATGTATTTCGAAGTAAGTAGTAAACATTTAGTAGTAAGTAACTCATATTAAGCAGTTTTTAGTATGAAGTAATTAGTATGTAATAAGTAGTATGCAGTAAATATAGTATGTTGTAATTAGTAACTAGTTAGGTAGAAGGTAGTATACAGTAAGTACAATGTAATAGGCAGTATTTAGTAAAAAATAACTAGTAAGTAGTAAGTGGTATGTAATAAGTAGTATGTAATTTGTGGTAGGTAGCATGTAGTATATGGTATGTAGCATTTAGAAAATAGTATTCTGCGGCTATTATGTATTAACTAGTATACATTAAGTAGTATTTAGTAGATAGTCTGTAATAATTAGTAAGTTTTTGTAGTGTAGTAAGAAGCAACTAGTAGGTAGTAGTAACTAGTAATCTTTTTGTGGTAAGTAGTGTGTAGTTTGTAGAAAGTAGTATGTGGTTAGTATGTACCATGAAGAACGAAGTACTTAGGGAGCAGTATGTATTTAGTAACAAGTAATTAGCAAGTAGTCAGTGGTATGCAGTAAATAGTATTTAGTATGTAGTAAGTAGTATATAATTAGTAGTAAGTAGTACAAACTCAGTATTATTTAGAAAGAAGTAATTAGTTTGTTTTAAATAGTGTACAGTAGTTGTAGTATGTTGTAATTAGTTAGTAGTTAAGTAGTAGGTTGTATGAAGTAAGCAGTACTTAGTACGTATTTTTTAGTAAGTGGTATTTAGTTTGTGGTAAGTAGTATGTATTATATGGTATGTAGTATATAATTAGTATGTTGTGACTAGTATGTATTAAGTAGTATAGAGTAAGAAGTATTTAGTAGATATTTTGTTATAAAACGTAAATAATTTGTAGTAAGTAATAACTAGGAGGTGGTAAACAGTTTTGTGGTAAGTAGTTTGTAGTATGTAGAAAGTAGTATGTACTATGAAGAAAAAAGTACGTAGTAAGTAGTATGTGTTCAGTAGTAAGTATTACGTAGTAACTTGTAGTTGGTAGGAATTAATTAGTCAGTGGTAGGTATCATGCTGTAAGTAATAAGTAGTTCTAGTAAACAGTTTTTATCAGGTTTTATGCAGTAAGTAGTGTGTTATAAATAGTAAATAGTAAGTAGTTAAGTAGTAGGTAGTATAAAGTAAATTAGTAATTGCTAAGCGGTAAGTAGGATATATGGAAAAATAAATAAGTATTGGATAGTAAGTAGTATGTAATAGTTAGTAAAAGTAAGTAGAATGTAGTAAGTATCATGTATTATGTAGTAAGTTGTAATAGTATGTAGTAAGTGGTATGTAGTGAGTAGTAACCAGTAAGCGGTAGGGGGCAAGTAGCTTGTAGTAATTAGTTTGTAGCCAGTAGTTTTTAGTGAGTAGTATGTAGTAAGTAGTATGTAGTATTTAGTATCTTTTAAGTATAATCTTTTAAGTAGCATTCAGTAAGTTGTATGTAGTAATATATTCCGTTTTATCCAATGCCATACTGTAGCATAATAATCCCTTTCAAACTTCAAACCTATGACCCGCATGCAAAAAATCAATTCTGTACACTAGCATCCCCATTGCAAAACTAAAATCTATAACCCCATCTACACTATACCCTTTTAACTCAATGCAACATTTCACCCAAATATGACACATCAAATTTTCACCCTATTGATCTGCAGACGTTTAATCCTGTACCCCACTATTACCGTGAAAATGCTATGCCCTCTTTTCCCAGTGCCATACTACGTCTACTGTATCTTTTCAAATCCTTACCCTTTTACCCGTATGCAGATTTTCAAATATCCCGAATCAAACTTCAACTTATTATTCTTTTTGCAGATATTCAGATTCATACCCCACTATCCCCAGGGCGCAAAAATACACAGAATCATCCAGACGCTGAAAATGATTTATATTTCCAATAGACAAACTGTAGCCTTAGCGGTGTACATCTAGCCGCTATTATCTAACATCCTCGTGCAAAAACTATTCCTCATTATTATCAAGGGATTTATACCCTATTATGCCCATTCCTAGATATCCAACTCAATACTCGATTGCAGAATTTCAAATCTATAACCTATTATCCCAAGGGAAAAACATTACATTGTTATTTTCCATGCGCTAGTGAACCCCACAATCTTGATTCAAATCTTCACCTCATAAACCGTTCGCAGATACTCAAATCTACCCCCTAGTATCTCTTTAGCAAAACAATAACCAACTACTTCCATGCGAACCTTCACCCTACTACACCCATGCAATTCTATCCCTACTATCTTGATTCAAAGCGTCACCCTTTTAACCGTTTGCAGATACTCAAATCTACATCCTCATATCTCTACGGCAAAACTATATCCTATTACCACTAAGCGAATCTACGATCTATTCCAACCATGCAATTCTGTATCCTACTATCCTGATTCAAAGTTTCACGCTATTACCTCATTGCAGATACTCAATCTATATCCTATTCTCCCCACGGCAAAAAAATAACACACTTTCCCATGAAACACAATAAAAAACTATCTTTATTCAAATTCTGATATTTTTTCCCGCATGCAGATTTTGTAATGCATACCTTTTTATCCCCATACAAAACTATACACTACTATCTCCATTGCAAAACTATACCCTATTACCCCAAAGCAAGACTATATCCTTTTTTACCGATTCAAATCTTCACACTGTTACCGCATTGAGATATTCCAACTTTTGCCCAATTATAATCATTGCACACCTATACCTATGATCCCCATGCAATAGTCGACCGTACTATCCTGTTTCCAATTTTCGCCCTAATACCCACTTGTAGATTTTGAAATCCATACCCTATTATCTCCATGCAACACTACCCTACTATACTGACTCAAATCTTCACTATATAATCCGTTTGCAGATATTCAAATATATAGCCTAATATCCCCAAGGCAAAAACCTAACATACTTTCCCATGAAACACAATATCAAAAATATCTTTATTCAAATTCTGATCTCTTTTCCCGCATGCAGATTTTGTAATGCATACCTTTTTTATCCACATACAAAACTATACACTACTATCTCCATTGCAAAGCTATACCCTATTACCCCCGAGCAAGACTATATCCTATTTTCCCGATTCAAATCTTCACACTGTTACCGCATTGAGATATTCAAACTTTTGCCCTTTTATACTCTTGGCAAAACTATACCCTATGCTCCTCATGCAATACTCGACCCTACTATCCTGTTTCCAATCTTCAACCTAATACCCACTTGCAGATTATGAAATCTATACCCTATTATCTCCACGCAACGCAATACCCTACTATACTGATTCAAATCTTCACTCTATAATCCGTTTGCTGATATTCAAATATATAGCCTAATATCCCCAAGGCAAAAACCTAACATACTTTCCCATGAAACATAATATCAAAAATATCTTTATTCAAATTCTGATCTCTTTTCCCGCATGCAGATAATGTAATGCATAACTTTTTATCGCCATACAAAACTATACACTACTATCTCCATTGCAAAGCTATACCCTATTACCCCCGAGCAAGACTATATCCTATTTTCCCGATTCAAATCTTCACACTGTTACCGCATTGAGATATTCAAACTTTTGCCCTTTTATACTCTTGGCAAAACTATACCCTATGCTCCTCATGCAATACTCGACCCTACTATCCTGTTTCCAATCTTCAACCTAATACCCACTTGCAGATTATGAAATCTATACCCTATTATCTCCACGCAACGAAATACCCTAATATACTGATTCAAATCTTCACTCTATAATCCGTTTGCTGATATTCAATTATATAGCCTATTATCCCCAAGGCAAAATTATACCCTCTTATCCCATGCAACACTTTAAACTAGTATCCTGATTCAAATTTCACCCCAATACCAGCTTGCATACTTTGAAATCTATACCCTACTATATCCATATCAAAACTCTACCCAGTTATCCGCATGCATTTTTGGACCCTACTATCACCATTCAATTTTTGACCCTTTTAACAGATAAAATTCTCACTCTTTTAACAGGTTAATTCTATGACCTATTATCCCAATGGAAAAATTAAGCCCTATTATGCCATGCATTAAGCGTTTTGTAACTCCAGTGGCCAGACTGTAGCAAGTAGTGGTTGTTCATGTAACGGTTTTGCCCTATTATCCCATGTATTAAGAAAGAATAGTGTTGGAAGAAATAGAATGGAAATAGAATTGGAAGAAAGCAAGTGAAATGTTTTACATGTATCACCACTAAGGATAACCCACTCCCTAGTATCCCATGTACTATATCGAAGGATTACCCACTCCCTATTATCCCATGTATTATATCTAAGGATAACCCACTCCCTATTATCCCATAAATTATATCGAAGGATAACCCACTCCCTATTATCCCAAGTATTATATCAAATGATAACCCACTCCCTAGTATCTCATGTATTATATCGAAGGATAACCCACTCCCTATTATCCCATGTATTATATCAAATGATAACCCACTCCCTATTATACCATGTATTATATCGAAGGATAACCCACTCCCTATTACCCCATGTATTATATCCCATGTATTATATCAAATGATAACCCACTCCCTATTATCCCATGTATTATATCGAAGGATAACCCACTCCCTATTATCCCATGTATTATATCGCATGATAACCCCCCCTTTCCTAGTGCTCCCTATATTTACTACTGTCAAGTCATGGTAATCAGATACTGGTTCTTTTCAGCTATGTTAAGCCCAATTTGTAAACCTTTCAGGTATCAGAAGCCGCGCGATAGTGACAGTGAAAAGTACAACAAGCACTTGCCTTATGGCCCAGATATAGCACTTCTGAAAACAGAGGACGAGATGAAAAAACTTTCCATAGCATTATGCCGTAGCCTGGACTACAACTCTTCAGATCATATGAAGCTGGCTGCAGTCAGCTCTGGATGGTACGGAAAGTCCAAGAAGAAAGATCGACCGAAAACATTACAACAGGTTTTCTTCAATACTAGTGATATCGGAGGCCATGAAGAATATGAGCTATGGGTGAACGGTATTATACATTCAGGGGAAAACGTTCACTGTGGAAACAAAAGGGGTGTTGTTTTAAAGATAAAAGTTTGAATAGGATGGACTCTACATTGTGCTTAGTTTGTGAAACAGCTTCCTTATTTTCTTGTAAACCACTATAAAAGTTAGCGTTAATCCAACTCATAAAACTGATTATAAGGCCGTTGCTTGTCACCGTAAAAGTCTTAGATAAAAACCATGCACTAATATCTAGAATCATACTAAAACTTCTACGGGGCGTACAATTTTGGGTACGGTTGGGTGGAAAACTTGACGCGGCATTATGCGGAGCCATATTGAGTGTCACCAACCTTTTTCGAGGTGTCACCGCCATTCAACCCAAGACAAGCGGTGCAATTACATAAATCAGGCGGTGAATGCAGTGAAAAAAATTATCGCCTGGTAGCAGTGTTGCGTAATTTCACCACTGAACTCAGCGATGAAAATACATAAATTCACCGCTTGAAAATTGTCCAAATTATGTGAGAATAGCTGTGAATGCGGTCAGATCATATGAAATCACCGCTTAACATTGTGGTACTTAGAAATAAAAAAGTGTCAAAATTTTTTGAGCAAAGCAGCGAATGCGGGGAAATTAAACAAATTCGAGCTCAACTTAGTGGTGAGATTACATAAATTCATTGTTTTAAAATCAGTAGTAGTAGTAATAGTGATAGTAGTAGTAGCAGCAGTAGTAGTAGTAGTAGTGGTAGTAGTAGTAAGCGGTAAAATTTAGTTGTAGTAAGCAGTAAAATATAGAAAACCACAATTCAACTGGAAATGTGGTGAATTTTTTTGTAATTTCACCGCCTACTCTAGCGGTGACATTACAAAATTTCACTCCACTTTACCGCAAATTTATAGACAAAATTTTTGGTGAAAAAAAAGACTTTTCACCGCTTATTTTACATATTTCTGCAATTATTCTTCCAGCTGGGAAACTTTTAAAAGCACCTATTGAAACATGATGAGTTTTTTTGGCAACGGTGGAAATTATGTGAGCTCAAAGTAGAGCTCTGAAGTAAAGCAAAAGACTTTAAAATGTGAACAGTTTTTAGCGCATAAATTAAAACTCAGCATAATTATTTATTTTTGAAGACAGTTACCTTTTGAGCCATTTTTAGGCTCAGAAATTTTAATGTGTGTTGTTGCAATGCAATCAAAAACGTATTATTAACAAAGAAAGCCACCAATGTACGTAATTATCGTCGCTCGGTCATAATTTTTATTGCAATATACAACTCATTCTTTTCTGAATTATGAAATTATAACAATGTCCGCTATAAGCATCAAAGGTATCCTAGGTTGAGGTCTCCGACGGAATCAAGCAGGTTCAGACTGAACGTGAGCGCACGAGGACGGCCTCGTGCGCTCAAAATGAAATTGTCTGGAAGCATCGAAAAACTCACAAAAATCTGAACGTTAACGCCCGAAAGTCTGGACATGAGCGTAAAAAGGTCTGGACATGAACTCTTAAAAAATTTGGACATATACGCGCATATCTGGGCATGGACGCATAATTTTTTTCAGCCTTGTTAAAAAAAACTATTGTCAATCAGATGACTCATAGGACTCTTACTCCAGAGTACCCAGCGTTCAATGCTGAAAGCCGAAACTCACTTGAGTTCAAAATGAATAGCAGAATGTCGAATGCGAAAAAACTGCACTCAGTTTTTTGCGTTGCATTTAAAAATTTTACTTCCAAAGTTATAAAAATTAGCTGAATTTGAAAAAAAACCGACAAAGTTTTGCAAAACAATCGCAAAAAAAAAGAAAATTTTTCAGGATGTGCATGCAAAATAAATAAATTACGCTAATTTCAAGTGTTTAAGTTATGTACACTTTTTCTGACTTGGAATGCATGACTTGAACGCATAAAAACTTCCGAGGGCACGAAAGTCTGATGAATGCACGGAGGTATCAACAGAAACGCACAAAAGTCCGGTGAACTCACGATAGTCTGGAGAACACAATTAGGTCTGGACATGAACGCACTAAAATCTGGTGAACGCACAAAAGTCTGGACATAAGATCTTTCCATCTGGGGCGGTCTGGACACAGACACTTTCCGTCTGAGACGATCTGGACATACCGATTTCCGTCTGGCACTTAATCTTGGGATAGTTTCCCACTGACTAAGTTTAAAATCACGCTCGATGCTTAATGAATTTCTTAATGTAAAGAATTTTCCTCAAGCTTTATTTTTACTAGCTGTTGCATATTTTGAATTACCAATTTTTGGTGTAGCAAAATTATCAGCATTCCGTTCTGTTTTTAACTGAAATTCACCGTGAATAATTAATTCTAGCTAAATATCAGCGCTTAAATGCTGTTTTGATCAAAAGTTTGGATATCAATTTGTTTCAATTGACTTTTTAGGCAACTAAGAACAGACATAAACTTTGGAAGACAGTGGAGCCAGAGTGATAAACTTTTTCTTTACGTGTTCTCTCTATGAAGTTCTTTGTATTCTGTCTTTGTTTTAACTTGGTTCCAGTTGTTCGCATTTTATATTCTTTTTTCTTGTATTCACTCTCAAGTTGATCATTATCACAATTTGTGCCAAATAAATTTTTTAAAGAAAAAATGTTGATTGCTTTGCGTTAAACTAATTGGTTGTCAATTTAGTTCAACAATTACTGAACAACATCTGTTGTTTCAAAGGTCCTATATATAATTGTAGCCTTGCTGTTTGTTTAGTCAAACGTGAATCTGTTGGGCTTTTAATATTATCGAAAAAGTAGCAGAGATAAACAATAAAAGTTTATCAGGTGTTAGATCTTCCTAATGAACAAATTGTTGCTGGTTTCAGAATTTTTTGCGACACAAATTTTGACGCATGTGTTAAGGTTTCGCAATACAGTTATCACATTAATAAACTGGTGTTCATTCAGAATTTTTGAATATTATAATTTTTTTATTAAAGATGACGCAGGTAATTGGTTTTTTATAGTAAACTAGTTAAAGTATCGTCTCAGCGCATTTTCAAAAGCAAAAAACACTCATGACGTTGGGAGATAATCACTTCCCTGAAATAATTGTTAGCACAATTTCAGCGCACAGCTAAAGCTAAATATATTGGAAAGGCTACAGCGTCGACTTCGAATATCTTGAACTTCTGTTACCAAAAGCTTAAATCTATTCGGCCTGAAACCTCCTTAGAAGTTGAGAAGTTACGGCTCTGATTTTGCAGTTTTTCAGCATACCGATTGGAAGTTTTAGAATATAATCCACACATCATTGTGATGAAAACAACATCCTACAGCACTTCTGGGGCTCCTCTGTACGTTGTGAATACTAGCAGTTGGGAGATAGGCTGTCTGATGGGAGTGATGAGTAGATCTACTACTAAAGACTGCAGTGAAGCTAGTGTCTACTCCTCAGTGCCATACAGTGTCGAGT
Organism: Convolutriloba macropyga; assembly: GCF_964194025.1. Taxonomy (NCBI): domain Eukaryota; kingdom Metazoa; phylum Xenacoelomorpha; order Acoela; family Convolutidae; genus Convolutriloba; species Convolutriloba macropyga. The sequence goes on along the minus strand of NW_027453739.1, from coordinate 5,489 downwards.
GGATCGATTGGGTCATCAGAAACCTTTAATCTAAACTTACATTATATGAGCAGAAGATTGGTGACGGTCCAACATTAAGGCAATTTAACATCAATATTGGTTGACGAAATCGTTAATACAAGTGAACAGCATCCCGGGTTGAAGTTTCTTTGATTTCATACAAGGATCATATATGATTTCATACTGTCCATACTTGATTTCTTAGTACGATCCTAGTATGAAATCAAAGAAATCATATATGATCCTTGTATGAAATCCAAGTTTTCATACATGACCCTAGCATGAAATCCAAGAAATCGAAGATGAACAATTCAAGAAAAGCAAGAATACACGCTTAAAAAAGTGTATGATCCTTGTATGAGATCAAAGAAATCATATATGATCTTTGTATGAAACCAAAGTATGCTTTAATTCAAATATGCTTCAGTTATTAAAACCTTGCACAGGAACTTAGAGCTTTTTCATATTGTGGTACAATAGTCAGTACCGTTCGTTCTAATCGTCATTCGCATTTCATATAGAATGAATATGGTCATTTTATTTTATTTGAATTAGACACTCAATTTATTTGATGTTGTTATTTTAAGTTATTCCAAATTTGGTAGTCCTTAACCCAATTTCTTCATTTCTCTAAAAATTTTTATCGTCATCATCATTTGGTTACAAGAGTCAACGTGTGCGATCATTTATACAAGTCAACAGCTTTCTTCATTTCTTAAAATCTTGTCAGGAACGTTAGAAATTTTGTCAGATCTTAAAAAACAGTCAAAAAAAGTTAAGATTCTTGGCACTTTCTGCCATAATTTGACAAAAGGGTCGTACTAAATTATTTTGCGAAAAATATGTAACCGGAGCGTATACACCTACGTCTTAACTCTACGGCGAAAAATTTCCCCCAGACCACTCCCGACCGAGCTAATCTCTGATCAGACAATCCCAGACCGACGCATCCTCTGGTCAGACCAATGTGCACTCAAAGCCTTGTTGCAAGATTCTGAATTTTGATTAGGCTTCCTATCATGGGAAATAAATAGTGCCCAGATATCACAATTCTGAAAACTTTAATCAGGTGGTTCATCTTCTTCCCAACAGTCTAATTTCCATACTTGGCTCTTGGCTGTTAACAGGTACCGATGGTAAAACAGTTAAACTAATGTCTGATAACTAACTGCTACAATTCAATGCGAATCAGATAAGTTGTTTTATCAAATCTACAAACTAAAATTTATAATAACTGAATGTAACTTAAGCTCAACTTTTACAATTGGAATTATCTCTAGTCTTAAAACCAACGGATGAATCACAGTCAAACAACAACAGTAAATCCGAGCTTCTGTTCAATCGATCAGACAAACACTGACAAATAACTCAAGTAGCGCAAGTTCCAGAGCTTTTCGCTCTAAATGCACAATTTTTGCACTAAATTAATTACTTCGGTAAAAGTAACACAGCGTCGCCTAACAGCTAACAGAAGAACCTTTTCCCCTTTAGTACCGGCAAACTAACCCAATCAATCAGTGTTCAACCCGCTGACGGTTAGAAAGTTTCGCCCTGCCCTTGTAGTGCAAGCCACTGTAATACTGAGCCGAGCAAAAAAGTTTTGGTTGATTAAGGATAAAGGCAATATGGCTGCAGTATATTGTCGTATCGAGAGCCGTATAAGTGGGTAATTTGTTGACGCATATATGTTGACGCCATGAAACTCGGATAACAAAGCTGAAAACATCTGTGGACGCTATGAAAATCGGATTACATTTCGGCAAAGTGTGAAACTTTTGAGACGCTATTTGAGCAAATTTGAAATTGAAAGCGATTGAGACTGGTCGAATGTTGGACTGGTTAAATCTTTTTCCACACTGGTCGAATCTAATTTGTGGGACTGTCATATATGGTTTACGCCCAAGCGCCACAAAAATTGATTTTTTCCCTGGAAAATCCCTCACTCAAAAAAATTTTTGGCGATGTCAATGTGACTGGTCAAATCAATTTTCACTGGCCCAATCTATTTTCACTAACCGAATCTTTTTCCTCTCGGGGAATCTGTTTCCGAATCTATTTTGTGGGACTGGTCGAATCTATTTTTACTGGCCGAATCCTAATTTCACTGGCCTTATCTATTTTCACTGGCCGAATAAATTTTCATTATTTGTGCTTAAAGGAGTCTAGTGCTCAATTAGGCCAGCTATCATTTAATAAAGCTTTAAACAATTTTCACGTGCTCAAAACAAAAAAGCGCAAAATTAAATTAGGCGTAATTGCGGATTATAGTGCGAAATCTAGTTGCATTGCGTGCAAAAATGAGATACATAAATCGAGCAGATTCCTGATACGTAGCGCGCAGAAAATAGAAAACATAGTTTGTACATTAAATTCGCGGATAAAATTTGGACACCTTAGCGAACACAGGTTGTGCAACTCTCTTCAATTTTGCCTGTTTTTGTAAAGTATTTATTTTGCGCAATACTGCTGCATTTTCAATGTGTTAACATAGGAAAAACGATCAAGAGATACACAGACCGGTTAAATTTGCACTTGAGCAGTTGGTTATACCTCTGTGGTGTTACGAAGTTATTTGCGCGATAATAATAGCGATAATTAACGAGCAAGTAACTTATATTAGTCCTGCTGGTCTCTTTTATATAAGTTTTCGCACTTCCGAGATTCTGTGTGATATTTTTTTCGCGTAATTAATTGACATTTTGTTTTAATCATACTTGAGCATACAAGTATGATGTGAATGACATCACATGTGGTCTTTTTATAACTCAAAACTGGCTATTTGGTTACTTCTAATTAATATTACGCTAATTTTGAATTTTCGCAAAAAGGACAACGACATTGCATAACAACCAATTGCTGCAATAGATCCTTTGTCGTCATATCTCACCCTGTTTTTTTTACATGTATTGAGATGAGTGGTTTTAAAATTAAAGAGGTTATATGGACTAAATGGTCTACTTTTTTGCTGAATGCGCTGGCTCCATATTTCGTTAAATTTTAATTAATTATGGCGGACGCAACTTGAAGATGCATGTCGTTAAAAAAAATAAATGCTCGTTTTTAATATACATCCTCTTAAAAACTCAATAACGTTCAAATTGAGATTGATATTTCGAGCGCGTTGTTATTCAGCCAACAAAAGGGGCATTATTATTCTTATCAGTGCGGTGCATCTTCCATCGACAAAATGGATTTAAAAAAGTCGGAAACGCGAGGAATCAAGATGATAGCGAAATAACAGGGATTTCAGGTCTTGTAATTAGAAAACTCACAGGCAGCGGTCTGTTATCCAGTTCACAAAAGAATGACTGTTTTACGTTATTCCATTTACTTTTTCCATACAGCCGAGCATACACGGTGTTGTTCTACGAGATACTACGTTTCCCTAAACCATTTGCAAGACCCCTTTTCCAGACTTTTAGCGAACGAAGTTAAACAATTGCCAGTTTCAGTTGGAATTTCGATTCTCAGTTTATCCAGAAAATAGTTCGATAGTTGTTTCTATCCACTGTTTGAACTCGGGTACCTTGGTAACAGTGGAATGACAACCTTTGTCTTTTTCCACTGTATTCATTGACACAATTCCATACAAGCACTCAGCTTTGTTAGTTTTTTTGTCCACAAGGTAGACAGGGCCACCACTTAAAATGGAGATGTATGATAGCGATACAAATTTAATTTTTATATATTTATTTTTTTTAAATTGAGCTCATCATAAGATAGAAAGTTCTCAACTTCGGCCCGTCAACAAACATAAAACCGTATTGTACCAAAACATAACTAAAACATCCTTTGTGCTGTGCTCAGAGAGCATGATATGCGATAAAAAATGAAATTAGCAAGCATTTTTGAAATTGTTTACAAGAATCAATCTCCCATAGGGTTGGTAAATGTTGTAAATGGTAAAATTGGTTATATAGCTGTAGAAGTAACAAAATGCTAATATAACTAAAGGTTTTCCATGAATCCAAAAATCGACGATGAACAGCTGATCCCCGTCATCTGTATCAGTGCAGTCCTTCCCGTTCAAATTAAACCGTTTATTGCCATTGGATTTTATTTCAAAAAAGCACAATATTGGAAACCAGAAAAAGGTTACTGAATTAAATATCATAGTGTTACATTATGAACGAGACAAAAATTTCTCAAATTTGCTGAATTTTTTTGTCAAGCAACGTCCCTTTAAACCTACTTTTTTCACTAAGAACCGAAAACTAAGATAACATTTTAAAATCAATTTTTAAGCATTCCCGAAAAAAGCGACAAAGGCCGGTAACAGGTTGAACTTGGCTGTTTGAAAAAACCTGTTTGAAACATTGACAAACAATTAAAAAAACCCAATTCAGATTTGCTGGCTGATTTCATTACTAACAAGTTGTTTTGTTATCAATGAATTTTGAAATATTACAATTGAGAACAATATTCTATTGAAAAATGCTACTTAAAACCGTCTCTTGGTAACAAAGAAATCTAAACACGAGTTAGAACACAGATTAAACTAAGCATCCATCAGGGAAGCACACACCACATGCTATTAAAAACAGTTTTTAACACAAAAGTAAGGGAACCCGAAAGGATGGCACCTAATGGCAAAGATGACTTAGCTTCCTGTTTATTGAAATACCAGTGAATTTTGCAATCTTAAAAAAGCAACAATCTGTTTTTTTCTTAATACAGCTAAATACAGCCAAGTTCAACATTCGTTAAACTTCAAAATCATTAAAAATTATGAAATTTTCTTAAAAAATGAGACCGAACCAAATACAATTGAGCATGTATGAAATTGGAACGCAATCTAAGCTGAATCAGTACCTGAAGCTGCTACAAAGAACTGATATTTTTTATTATTATATGATTTTTTTTAAATATCGACGCAATCCTTAAAAAAGTTTCAGTAGTGGCGTAAAAGGTGATAGAACCTTAAAGAAAAATATTCTCAAAGTAAGGTTTCATGATTTCCTTTTTCAATCTAATCTAGCCCAAAAGGGTATGTAATGTGCAATTAGTGAGCGATGGATACTATTCAGTCAAAAGTGCATACATGCCTAGTTTATGCTTCCCCTAAAGCACATTAACATTGTCAGGTTCAATTAGAACTTCCTTCTCATTTTCCTTTGATTTCTCAAAAATATTAAAAAACAATTAGCCAACTCAAAGTTACAAAAGTTATAAACGAACTGAGCTTTTGAAATGGCGCTAGGTCAAAGCGGATGAGAGACGGGTTAAAAACACATAAAATGGATAAAAATTTGCTCAAAGTTTGTCCGAAGCTGAAAATACAAAAACAAATTTGGTTTTCCAGGTTATTAAAAAATGTTGATAGTTGGAATTGATTTTTGCTCAAATTTTATAGGTTAATTTATAGGTCAAAATTCTGCTTAAATTTGGGGTAAATGTCTCCGTTGCTTGAAATTTATTCTTTATTTTTGCAAAGACTGGGTTTTCATTTTGATCTAAACTGTTTCTATATGCTGGACATCATTACATCT
>NW_027453738.1:17500-22500 GCF_964194025.1 Convolutriloba macropyga | reverse complement strand
AAGTTGTGCGTTAACAATCTCTTGACTTAGTACTTGAGTTAGAACACGTGAAGGATCTGAGTACCACATGGCGGAGTCAACGGAAAAAGGAAGAACCATATTAGGACTGGAACCATTTTGGGATCGACCCAGCTCCAACCCCCCTCATTCCATGGGAGAAGTGGAGAAGTCAACTCAAAATGGCCCTCGTCGCAAAGACAAATATAGAACTCGACGAACTCCTAAGAGAGAAACCGACAACAATCATCTACCCCCGGAACCAGTGGAAGAACAACCGGTTACCAACCCGACACAGACAATGGAAGGGAAAGACTCACAAGATACAGTCAGGCAGTAGCCAAATGGAAGAACGAGTGTAACCTAGTTGATAGGATAGAAGTGTTGTGCGGAAACAAACCATGGGATGTCGCAGAAAGAAAGGCAAAATCAATGGTCTATCTAACCATTGGAATCGAGGGACGCCGGATGCACACCCGAAAGTACCCACACACAAACGTCGAGAACGTCACGACACTACAACTGTGGGAAGAATTGGAGTTGACATTTATAAGGCCACGAAATGTGACGTTTGACCGATATTTACTGCTAACCAGACGTCAGCAAAAAGGAGAAACCATGGAGCAATTCCACTCTGTCCTAAGGTCCCTGGCAGAATTTTGTCAACTTGGAGCATGAGAAGACGACCTGTTAAGAGACATCTTCACAGCCAATATGACCGACCCAGAAATACAAAAAGAACTCCTGAAGGTAACACTCGACCCAGAGAAGGCACTGGAATTAGCCATTAGTATCGAATTAGGTGCAAGAAGCCAGTTAGCCATGCAGGCAAAACACACGTCGGACCCATCCATGGTATCCATTGTAGGACGATCGGAGCCCTTATTAGCAATCTCAAGCTCAAGATACCGTGGAAACTTCAGAGGCAACTACAGCCAGCCCAGAGGCACATTCACACAGCCCAGAGGCAACAACAACCAGTCATTCAGACAACAAGTACAACACAACTGCAGAAACTGTGGACAACCCTGGACACAAGATCATAGAGCCAAATGTCAAGCATACGGACAAATATGCCGAAGATGCAATAAGCCCCACCACCTAGCCAAAGTATGCCGATCAAATTTGACACGTAATAACAACAGGAACATTAACGAAATAGAAGAACGCAACGAGCCATCATACGAGGACAACATAAACATGGTCTCCCTAAATGACGAAATAGAAAGCATAACACACGACTCCGATGAAGACTACAGTGTGAACCTCGTTTCCCCGACAGACGGATCAGCAACCCCAACCAAACTCAATGTGAAATTCGGCAATACAAAACACTGGGTTAAGGTAGACTCGGGTAGCTCACACAGCTTAATCACGGAAAAGATGGCCCGCGAGATAGAGGTGCGGGACAAAAACAGGTGGTGGAGTCGTAAGACGAATCCAGTTAACCTGAGAAGCTTCACTAACACTCCAATCAAGAACAGAGGCACCCAATACTGCGACGTCGAATGCAATGAATGGAATGCTGGAAGGGCCGACCTTATCGTGGTACCCAACAACCATAGAGCACTGATCGGTCGAGACCTCTTTCAAGGACTAGGGATACAAGTCAACCAACAAACATCTCGAACTGCAGAAGGTAAGAGCGTCGCAATGATAGAAAACCAAAATAACAAAAGCCTAAAACAAGAAATAGCAAAACAATTCCCCGGTCTAATAAAACGAATAGGACGATCAGTCAATCACACAGTCAAATCCAAATTTAAAACAAACTTTACACCGAAGAGTACCGATTCACCTACAAAAACAAGTCGAAGAAGAACTCAAAAAATTACAAGACAACGGAAATATAATAAAACTGGACAAATGTAGCGACAAAAACTTCATATCCCCAATAGTAATTACAGTCAAAAGAGACAAAACAATAAAACTAGCCATGGACTCCAAAATAATAAACAAGGCAATTCACAAAAACAAATACCAGATGCAAAATATTGATTGCCTGATGGACAACATCGCACAATCCATCTAGGAATCGTCGCACGAAGGCGAAGTACTTTTCTCAACAATCGATTTACGCTACGCGTACAGTCAACTACCGCTAGATGAAGCAACAGCAAAACAATGCAATTTCAATATAGTAGGCGGCCAAGCCACCGGAACGTACCGATTTATTACAGGTTTTTACGGCCTAACAGATATGCCGGCACAATTCCAAAAAGCAATAGACAATACACTAAAAGGCCTCACAGACACATATACTTTCTTAGATGACATAATCATAGTCTCCGGCGGAGGAATAAAAAACCACAAAGAAAAAGTTTTCAAATGCTTACAAAAACTAGACAAAGAAAACCTAAGCATAAACTTAGAAAAATGCCATTTCGCTAAAAACGAAATCGAATGGCTAGGATTCGAAATTAATCAAAATGGTATAAAACCACCCATTAGCAAAACAGAGGCCATCCAGAACCTAAAAGCCCCGAACACATGTAAACACTTAAAATCATTCCTCGGAAGCGTACACCATTTAACGAAATTCGTCCCTAACCTAGCCACCCAGTGCAGAGTTTTTAGAGACCTCCTGAAAAAAGACAATAAATACCACTGGGAACCAAAACATCAAATAGCATTCGAACACATAAAACTCCGCATAAAAAACATAACAGAAAATACGCACTACGATTCCACAAGAAAAACAAGAGTCAGAACGGACGCATCAAGATCCGGACTCGGAGCCGTTTTAGAACAGGAATCGAACAAAAGGTGGGAGACAATTGCGTACGCTTCACGCTTCCTAAATAATGCCGAAGAAAAATATAGCATAAACGAATTAGAACTTTTAAGGGTAGTCTGGGCACTCGAACATTTTAAGCACTATCTTTACGGTCAATACTTTACCTTACAAATAGCTCATAGAGCTCTACTATCCATATTAAAAGACAAATCTACAAAAGCACATCAAAGTAGATTAACACGTTGGTGCGATAGATTAATCCCCTTCCACTTTCAAATCGAACATATACCAGGATCAAAGATGGGATTAACAGATTATATATCGAGGAACCTCAATAACAAGGCAAAGCCAATAAGTCGCTATGATGAAGACTTTGTAATCGCGCAAATAGACGCAATCATACAGACCATTAATGCAATTAAGCAAGGGGAAGACCACGAAAACTAGACAATTTGGAATCGCTCGACGATTCCAAAGCACTAACCAAAAAGCCGGAAATCAAACAACCAAGAGGCCGCCCACAAAAATTACCCTTGCAATCGCAGGACGATTCCAAAATCAAAGTGCCTAGAGCACAAAGTCACAAGACAAAACCACAAGCGGTGCAAAAGTTGCACAGTTACAGCCTACGTAGAAAACAAGAATTACCAAATACGGAAAATCACGAAACAATAGACGCAGCAAATTTAACAAAAGTCGAACAGCAAACCATTGCAAAAGCGCATTTGCCAAATAACTCTGCTACAGAACAGCCATCGTTAAATTCCAAACATAATTTCGAAATGAGTAATCAACAACCCTCAAGCCAACAAACGCCACCTACATCACCCGCAAAGAACCCCATATCTTTTTCTACCTACCTCAGCCCAGAGAAAGACGCCCGCCCCGCAAAAGCAGACACGCAACTCGACAAAGCAATACGCGACGTCTTCAGTTCAACACTAATCGCGGCTATGACAAACAGAGACTAAGTTCTACGCGAAATAAGAGATTGTATAATACAAGGGGACGAACTGAGATGCAAGGCCGTAAGCAGACAAATCCACACACACTGGAAACAACTAAGTGTGAACGACGGGTGCATCCTCCTGGACAATCGGCTAACAATCCCCAACGCAATGAAAGACGCGGTAATAGATGTACTGCACGCAACGCATCCGGGCGCGTGGGGAATGACGGAATTAGCAACCAGACTATGGTGGCCGTTCATAAATAGAGATCTCATCAAGAAGTCAAAAACGTGCCGCCCGTGCACCGAATTTGGTAAGAACCTTAAAAGCCTAATACCAAAAACCAAATGGTCACCACTAAAACCATGCGTCGAACCGAATGAAGAATTACAGATAGACTTTGGCGGCCCAATAATAGATGGCCAAGGAAGAGAAGTATACTTCCTTGCATGCATCGATAGATTTTCTAAGTTTCCTACACTTAAACTATGCAATAATGCGAATGCCACAAACATAGAACATTTCCTAACTAAATTCATTGCTATTCATGGGGTACCCAGATACCTACGAATGGACCAGGCTAGATGCCAAACAGGAAACGTAATGAAAGAATTCTGCAATAAGAATAATATCAAAATAATATTCGCACCAGCGAACGACCATAGATCGATAGGACTCGTGGAAAGGCTGATACAAACAGTAAAACGTCGATTAGGTTGCATCAAACTTGATACAACTCAACGCCCTTTCAACATAAAACAGTCACTTAGACAAATCGCACAGGATTTAAGAATATGCCGGAAAAAAGCAACTAACATATCCCCTTTCGAAGCGCACTTCGGCCGACCTGTAAACACATCAATAACTAACATAACCTCTCAGGCGGATAGCCGAAATCTAAAATGGCCAAATGATTATATAGATGACATCATGGGCAATGACGAATTGATCTCTGATGAGCGATGGATCCAAGAGACGTTAGACAGTGATGAGGAAGTGAAGGCATCCAAGCAGCGAATGCTATCAAAAGCACTCAGCGACAAAGGTGAAGTCCCGCGCACCTTTTTGAATGTCTACACACAGCCCCCTACAACCACTGGCCGAAAACAGCAAGGAACTAATACTCGCAAGAAAGACTCTCTCCAACACTCGAAGTAAGAAACAGTTACAGGGACTGTATGAAGCCATCCCCGAAGGAGCGGCACTGATAAAACCTCCGGCTCCACAATGACAATCAAGTACCCCGGCCAAGATGACACGGTACTTCACAAATCAGAAAAAGCACGATTCGGGACTCCATCACAGCCGAAAATACC
>NW_027453738.1:5000-10000 GCF_964194025.1 Convolutriloba macropyga | reverse complement strand
CTTGCGGGACCTCTTGTGTTGTGGTCGTTGGTTGGTAATTTGCAATTCCAGTGAATTGCTTTTTCGGGGAGTCTATTTCCGAGGTCTCCGTGTCGTACTCTGTTTGGGGACAGTTGCTGTGGCCATATTTTTCGGGCTTCTTTGTGGTCCTTTTACTTCTTCTTGGTTTCTTTGGTGCCCCAATTTCCTGGACATTTATGTCTTCCTGTGGATCATAGTCTGGATCCTCGCTATTGTCCAGTGTATCCTGTCTTTGTGCTTGCGTTTCATAATCCTCGTCTTCGAATGGGGAATCAGGCGGTGTTTGTGTTCTTTGGCTTTTTGCCCCGGTCTTTCCCTTCTTGGGTGATTGTATAAATTTCCTATTTGGTGGAATCTTGGTGCGGTTCACTTTCAATAGGTTAGCGAGGTTGGGGTTCGTTGGTGAATCGTTGGATCTCTTTCTGATTGTTTTCTCGCCTTTGAGTTTTGCACACTGATCTTTTTGGTGTACTTTCATCTGTCTTTGAATTTTACCGTGGTGGTTGATTACGGTCTTCCGAGCTGCGAATTGTATAAGTGGGATCTGCGGTTGCGCTGGTGTTCCGAAGCGAGCGACTTCCGATTTGTGTAACACTGTATCGTCTTGGCCGGGGTACTTGATAGTCATGGTGGAGCCGGACGTTTTTACCAGTGCCGCTCCTTCAGGGATGGCTTCGTAGAGCCCTTGCAGCTGTTTCTAGCTTCGGGTGGCGGCGAGGGTCTTCCTGGCTAGTTTCAACTCTTTGCTGTTTTCGGCGAGGGGTTGTAGCGGTGTCTATGGTGCCCTACGGAAGGTGCGGGGGATTTCGCCTTTGTCATTGAGTACCGCGGATAGCATTCGGTGCTTTGACAGTTTCACTTCTTCGTCGGTGTCCAGCGTCTCTTGTATCCAGCGTTTGTCTGAGATAAGCTCGTCGTTGCCCATAATGTTGTCATCTAAATAATCAGACTTAATATTTGGCCATTTCAAGTTTCGACTATCCGCACATGAGGATAAGTTAGTTATTGGTGTGTTTACCGGGCGACCGAAGTGAGCTTCGAAAGGGGAAATATTGGTCGCTTTTTTGCGGCATATTCTTAATTCCTGTGCGATTTGTCTTAATGACTGTTTTATGTTGAAATGAAAGGGCGTTGAGTTGTATCAAGTTTGATGCAACCTAATCGACGTTTTACTGTTTGTATCAGCCTTTCCACGAGTCCTATCGATCTATGGTCGTTCGCTGGTGCGAATATTATTTTGATATTATTCTTATTGCAGAATTCTTTCATTACGTTTCCTGTTTGGCATCTAGCCTGGTCCATTCGTATGGATCTGGGTAACCCTTGGATAGCAATGTACTTTGTTAGGAAGTGTTCTATGTTTGTGGCATTGGCGTTGTTGTATAATTTAAGCGTAGGGAATTTAGAAAATCTATCAATGCATGCAAGGAAGTATACTTCCTTTCCTTGACCGTCTAGTATTGGGCCCCCGAAGTCCAATTGTATTTCTTCGTTTGGTTCGACGCATGGTTTTAGTGGTGATCATTTGGTTTTTGGTATTATGCTTTTAAGGTTCTTACCAAATTCGGTGCATGGGCGGCACGTTTTTGATTTGTTAATCAGATCTCTGTTTATGAACGGCCACCATAATCTGTGGGCTAGTTCGGTCATCCCCCAAGCGCCTGGGTGGGTTGCGTGCAGGACGTCTATCACTGCTTCTTTCATTGCGTTCGGGATGGTTAGCCGATTGTCTAGGAGGATGCACCCGTCATTCACACTGAGTTGTTTCCAATGGGTGTGGATTTGCCTGCTTACTGCCTTACATCTTTGTTCATCTCCTAGTGTTATGCAGTCTCTTATCTCCCTTAGAACTGCGTCTCTGTTCGTCATGGCCGCGATTAGTGTTGAACTGAAGACATCTCGTATTGCTTTGTCTAGTTGTGTGTCTGTTTTGGTGGGGCGATCTTCTTTGTCTGGGCTGAGGTAGGTCGAGAAAGAGATTGGGTTCTTAGCAGGCGGGGTTTGTTGGATTGTGTGTTGTTTTCTATCCATTTCGAAATTAGAGTTGGGATTAGGTAGTGACTTATCTGTAGCTAAGTTATTTGGCAAATGCGCTTTTGCAATGGTGTGCTGTGTGACTTTTTGTAAAGTTGCGTCATCTATCGTCACTTGGTTTTCTATATTTGGTAAACCTTTGTTTCTGCGTAGGCTGTAATTGTGCAACTTTTGCAAAGTTTGTGGTTTTGCCTTGTGACTTTGTGCTCTAGGCACTTTGATTTTGGAATCGTCCTGCGATTGCATGGGTAAACTTCGTGGACGGCCTCTTTGTCGCTTGATTTTCGGCTTTGTAGTTAGCGCTTTGGAATCGTTGGACAATTCCAACTTGTCTGTTCTTCGCGGCCTCCCACGTTGTCTTATTGCATATATGGTTTGCTTAATTGCGTCTATTTGCGCGATCACAAAGTCCTCATCGTATCGGCCTATTGCCTTAGCTTTGTTATTCGGGTTTCTTGAAATGTAATCTGTTAATTCCATCTTTGATCCTGGTATGTGTTCAAATTGGAAGTGGAATGGGATTAACCTGTTACACCAACGTGTTAGTCTACTTTGATGGGCTTTCGTAGATCTCTCTTTCAATATGGATAAAAGTGCTCTATGATCTGTTGGTACTGTAAAATAATGGCCGTAGAGATAATGTTTAAAATGTTCGAGTGCCCACACTACACCAAAAAGTTCTAGTTCATTTATGCTATATTTTTCTTCAGCTTTATTTAGGAAACGTGAGGCATATGGTATTGTCTCCCACCCTTCGTTCGATTCTTGTTCTAGCACGGCTCCGAGTCCGAAACGTGATGCGTCTGTTCTGACTCTCGTTTTTCGGGTGGAATCGTAGTGCGTTTTTTCTGTTATGTTTTTTATGTGTAATTTTATATTTTCGAATGCTACTTGGTGTTTATGTTCCCACTTATATTTGTTATCTTTTTTCAGAAGGTCTCTAAAGACTCTACAATGGATTGCTAGATTTGGAACAAATTTGGTTAGGTGTTGGACGCTTCCGAGGAACGATTTTAGTTGTTTGCATGTGTTCGGGGCTTTTAGGTTTTGAATGGCCTCGGTTTTACTGACGAGTGGCTTTATTCCGTTTTGATTGATTTCGAATCCTAACCATTCTATTTTATTTTTTGCGAAGTGGCATTTTTCTAAGTTTATGCTGAGGTTTTCTTTGTCGAGTTTTTGTAGGCATTTGAAAACTTTTTCCTTATGAGTTTTAATTCTTCCGCCGGAGACTATAATTATGTCGTCCAAGAAACTATATGTGTCTCTAAGACCTTTTAGTTTGCTGTCGATGGCTTTTTGGAATTCTGCCGGCATGTCAGTTAGGCCGTAGAAACCTGTTATGAATCGGTACGTTCCGGTAGCTTGGCCGCCTACTATATTAAAATTGCATTGCTTTGCTGTTGCTTCATCTAGCGGTAGTTGGCTGTATGCGTACCGTAAGTCGATTGTTGAAAAAAGTACCTCGCCTTCGTGCGACGATTCCGAGATTGATTGAGCAATGTTGTCCATTAGGCAATCTATGTTTTGCATCTGATATTTGTTTTTATGGATGGCTTTGTTTATAACTTTAGAGTCCATGGCTAGTTTTATCGTTTTGTCTCTTTTGACTGTTAATACAATTGGCGATATGAAGTTTTTGTCGCTGCATTTTTCCAGTTTTATTATGTTGCCGTTCTCTTCTAATTTTTTGAGTTGCTGTTCGACTTGGTTTTGTAAGTGTATTGGTACTCTTCGACCTCGTTGGTGAATAGGGGTGAAGTTGGTTTAAAATTTGGATTTTACTGTGTGGTTTACTGATCGTCCTATCCGTTTTATAAGACCGGGGACTTGTTTGGCTATTAATTGTTTTAAGTTTTGGCTATCCAGATTTTCTCTCATCGCAACATTCTTACCTTCCAATTTTGGGGATGTCTGTTGATTGACTTGAATGCCTAGTCCTTGGAAGAGGTGTCTGCCTACTAGTGCTCTATGGTTGTTTGGTACCACGATGAGGTCGGCTCTTCCTGCGTTCCACCCGTTGCATTGGACATCACAGTACACGGTTGCCTTGTTCTTGATTGGGGTGTTCGTGAAGCTTCTTAGATTAGTTGGATTCGTCTTACGACTCCACCAACTACTTTTGTCTCGCTCCTCTATCTCCTGGGCCATCCGCTCTGTGATTAAGCTGTTAGAGCTCCCGGAGTCGACCATTACCCAATATTTGTTGTTTCCGAATGTCACGTTTAGTTTGGTGGGGGTTGTTGATCCTTCCGTTGGGGAGACTAGGTTTACACTGTAGTCTTCTTCTGAGTCATCTCTTATGCTCTCTATTTCGTTGTTTAAGGAGACCATGTTTATGTTGTCCTCGTGTTGTGTATTGTGTATTTCTTCGATTTCGTTAATGTTTCTATTGTTGTTTCTGTTTAAGTTTGAGCGGCATACCTTAGCAAGATGGTTGGGCTTATTGCATCTTCTGCATGTTTGGCCTAGTGCTTGACATTTGGCTCTGTGGTCTTGTGTCCAGGGTTGTCCGCAGTTCCTACAATTGTGTTGCACCTGTCGTCTGGTTGACTGAGCGTTGTTGTTATTGTTGCCTCTGGACTGTGTGAATGTGCCTCTGGGCTGGCTATAGTTGCCTCTAAAGTTTCCTCGGTACCTTGAACTGGTGATTGCTAGGACGGGCTCCGATCGTCCTACTATTGATACCATTGATGGGTCTGTTGTGGATTTTGCCTGTATGGCTAGTTGGCTTCGTGCGCCTAGTTCAATACTGATGGCTAATTCTAGTGCCTTTTCTGGTTCCAGTGTTACCTTCAAGAGTTCTTTTTGTATTTCTGGATCATTCATGTTGGCTGTGAAGATGTCTCTTAACAATCCGTCTTCTAGAGCTCCTAGTTGGCAGAATTCTGCTAGGGATCGTAGGGCCGAATGGAATTGTTCCATGGTTTCACCTTTTTGTTGAC
>NW_027453738.1:0-2500 GCF_964194025.1 Convolutriloba macropyga | reverse complement strand
TCATCATCATCATCATCTTCTTCTTCTTCTTCTTTCTCTTCTTCTTCTTCTTCTTCTTCTTCTTCTTCTTCTTCTCCTCCTCCTCCTTCTTATTCTTCTTCTTCGTTTTTGCATTGGCTCACTAAAGAACAAAATATTTCAAACAAAATAGATTTGAGATAATCATCTCTCTTACGCTGGTCTCTGGTATTAGCTCTATATACAGCTGTTATCTATAAGAACCACAAGAAACCGTTGGGATGATTTTCTGCCTTGATCAGTTTGCTTTCATAGCATGATAGAGCATAGTTTTTTAACAATTATCAGATCATAGGTGAGAATATAACTGATTTTTTTTTCAAATACTTTTGTTGTTTTCCGGTTTTAATTAACCACTATTATTTCTGTTTGAGTTCGCCATTTCTTAAAATAGTCTGTTTCCTGTATTCTCAGATGCAATTATTGTTTCGAACACGGGCGAAGAGAAAGAAATTTTGGTTTGCAGATTAATTTTTATTGATGACGCATTGATTAGTCTGGCTTTGTAATTAGAACGTTCTCAGATAACGAGCCAAGACAAATTTTTAATTGATTATTGGCGAATTTTAACAAGTTTGGAATTAATTTTCTTACTACAAGCTTAAAGAGTTGAAACTAATGACTCCACTAATTAGATCGGAGATCGACTTTGAGAAATCGATATTTAATTGAGTCACGCTGAAGTTTCATGTATGCATTCAGTTGATCGGTTTAATTGTGTTAAGTTTGAGAGGGCATAGCGAAAAGCTCCTCCCAGCGATAATTATATTACTATTTTTGCGTAAATACCTTTGAATCGGAGCAATACAATAAAAAACTTTGTATGAAAACATCTTGTGGGCATTACGATAAGTTTTTCCCCGTGTTGAAAAATCAGTGGATTGAATAATTTTCTGGAAAGCAATTATCGAATTCAAATCAATTTTTCATATCTGAAATTAAAGAAAACAAATTGTTACGCTTAGGAAAATCAAATTCGCTATACAAATTGAATATCACAAAAATTACAATTTTTTGAGTTTTAAATGACCAGCATCAAGGAATATATATTTGAGTCTCTGAGTATGAATATGTAGTGCTCAGGCAGTTCTTGCAATTGAAATCAACTCAAACGAGGCAGCCTGTTTTACCAGTTTTACCAGGTTATAAAAAAACAATCGTGTCTTAAAATGACCTGAAAAGGCAATCTATTCAAAACTTAACTCTCCTGGAAACATGTTTAACCTTGATTGTTTGCGGAGGAAGCACGTTTCGCTTAATTTGATTATCCTAAAAATGTTGTTGTGTGTCTCCTAGTTTTGGAACGTTATGTAAAATTCAGGTGACTGAACATTGACTCAACTTTTTTATGCTAAAGTAGATCAACTAAGCGTTTAGCGAATCTTATTGGAAGTTCATGAAATTCCGAAGAACTTTTGTTGCCATTTGGTGCATTCTAATTTCGAACACTTCAACTAAAGGCTGATTTTTTTATTCAACACACATCTTTTGTACAATATAAAAGATATAACACTTAACGCGACATATTATTCAATATTTACGTGAAAAATCGAAGAAGAAGCGTAAAATTAGAGTTTCTATAATTTCTTCCGCTCTGAAAAACTGATTTCTTTTAATTACTTTACATATGTGTTTTCTATATCTTGATGATTCAATCAGTTTTGATTCAATCAGTTTTAAAGTCAACCAGACTTAAAATGAGAAGATGGTAAGAAGACAAAATTCTTTTTCGTTTTTCCCTCAAAAGATTTTTTCTTCTTGTTAAAAATTTGCCTTATGAAAACAAGTCAATATGTCTAATCATTGTAGTAGAGAACCCCTAATTCACTGGGCTACTTGATTTGGTCCGTAAGTTGCAGCAATTTAGAAAAAATGTCTTTACCTCAATAATTAATCGCAAGATTTTTATTACTTGAAAATATAAAGATCTGCATCATAAATGAAACATTTGAACAGCGCAAAAAATCAAATTCAATTCAAGTCTGCAGTAGGGAGGTTGAAAAAGAAAGACAAATTTCTTCATTCTTTGATCAGATTCTTATTCTTCCTGCTTCGTTTTCGAACGTCCATTAAAAACTAATTCTGTTTTTTGTCAAACTAGCAGATGAATTGATGGCGGGTAAAATGAGAAAACTAGGAAGAGTTGCAAGGAATAGCTTATTTTTTTTGTTAAATTTTTATTATCTACTTAACGCAAAATATACGGATGTTATCTCCACGTCATACCAAATTTCAGTTCATTGAAACTGTATGTCAACAAAAAAAACCTACGGAATGCTTGAAATCTAAAATTGTTTAAAGCGTCAGGACCAATTAACAGACTTTTGATTGAAATGAAAACCTCTTCTTTCTTTCTCGCCATATTTTTTAATGTTGTTTTCGTCTCAAATATCCTACTTTTGGCCAATTTTGAGACGTTTTATTTTTAATTAACTGGAACATATGAGTTGGGTTTGAGATTTAGAATAGGTGCAGAGAACAT
>NW_027453737.1:0-15538 GCF_964194025.1 Convolutriloba macropyga | reverse complement strand
CTATTCGCCCGCTAGAGGGCTCTCTAAGACCCCTCGGTCTTAGTGTTATCTTCTGTAATGCCTAACCAAGCTTACTACAGGCCTTGGTCAGGTCTTTATCGGTCACCGATTAGTAACAGACCAATCATAGGGCCTTCCACCCTATCCGGGTTGAGGTCTTTAGTCCAGCCATATTTTGACAAGACACCTCTCCCTAATAATGCCCCACACATAGAATTACTGTCCATGCAGTATTTAACTTGTGTTTTTTTTCTAAAATTTGATTTTCACTTTTTGGAGGTTCATTTGCTCCTCTGACACTCTTTCAGCTTCAATCTTACTCGATCTAGCTTTCCCAAGGCTCCGATCTAGCTCTATTCGCCCCACTAGAGGGCTCTCTAAGACACTTCGGTCTTAGTGTTAGCTCCGGTCTTGCTCAATCGTGCTTGCTGAAGGCGCGATCAAGCTTTAGTTAGCTTCTCGTACTTCCTCTTGGCCTCTCTAGGAGGACCAGACAGACCTCTCGGTCTATCGTTTAGCTTCAGTCCTGCTCGATCTAGCTTTCCCAAGGCTCGATCTAGCTCTATTCGCCCTGCTAGAGGGCTCTCTAAGACCCCTCGGTTCTTAGTGTTAGCTCCGGTACAGCTCGGTCGTGCTTGCTGAAGGCCCGATCAAGCTTTAGTTAGATTCTCGTACTTTCTCTTGGCCTCTATAGGAGGACCAGACAGACCTCTCGGTCTATCGTTTAGCTTCAGTCCTGCTTGATCTAGCTTTCCCAAGGCTCGATCTAGCTCTATTCGCCCTGCTAGAGGGCTCTCTAAGACCCCTCGGTCTTAGTGTTAGCTCCGGTACAGCTCGGTCGTGCTTGCTGAAGGCCCGATCAAGCTTTAGTTAGCTTCTCGTACTTTCTCTTGGCCTCTCTAGGAGGACCAGACAGACCTCTCGGTCTATCGTTTAGCTTCAGTCCTGCTCGATCTAGCTTTCCCAAGGCTCGATCTAGATCTATTCGCCCTGCTAGAGGGCTCTCTAAGACCCCTCGGTCTTAGTGTTAGCTCCGGTACAGCTCGGTCGTGCTTGCTGAAGGCCTGATCAAGCTTTAGTTAGCTTCTCGTACTTTCTCTTGGCCTCTCTAGGAGGACCAGACAGACCTTTCGGTCTCTTGCTTAGCTTCAGTCCTGCTCGATCTAGCTTTCCCAAGGCTCGATCTAGCTCTATTCGCCCCGCTAGAGGGCTCTCTAAGACCCCTCGGTCTTAGTGTTAACTCCTGTAATGCCTAACCAAGCTTACTACAGGCCTTGGTCAGGTCTTTATCGGTCACCGATTAGTAACAGACCGATCATGGGGCCTTCCACCCTATCCGGGTTGAGGTCTTTAGTCCAGCCATATTTTGACAAGACACCTCCCCCTAATAATGCCCCACACATAGAAATACTGTCCATGCAGTATTTAACTTGTGTTTTTTCTAAAATTTGATTTTCACTTTTTGGAGGTTCATTTGCTCCTCTGACACTCTTTCAGCTTCAATCTTACTCGATCTAGCTTTCCCAAGGCTCGATCTAGCTCTATTCGCCCCACCAGAGGGCTCTCTAAGACACTTCGGTCTTAGTGTTAGCTCCGGTCTTGCTCAATCGTGCTTGCTGAAGGCGCGATCAAGCTTTAGTTAGCTTCTCGTACTTTCTCTTGGCCTCTCTAGGAGGACCAGACAGACCTCTCGGTCTATCGTTTAGCTTCAGTCCTGCTCGATCTAGCTTTCCCAAGGCTCGATCTAGCTCTATTCGCCCCGCTAGAGGGCTCTCTAAGACCCCTCGGTCTTAGTGTTAGCTCCGGTACAGCTCGGTCGTGCTTGCTGAAGGCCCGATCAAGCTTTAGTTGGCTTCTCGTACTTTCTCTTGGCCTCTCTAGGAGGACCAGACAGACCTCTCGGTCTCTTGCTTAGCTTCAGTCCTGCTCGATCTAGCTTGCCCAAGGCTTGATCAAGCTCTATTCGCCCCGCTAGAGGGCTCTCTAAGACCCCTCGGTCTTAGTGTTAGCTCCGGTACAGCTCGGTCGTGCTTGCTGAAGGCCCGATCAAGCTTTAGTTAGCTTCTCGTTTTTTCTCTTGGCCTCTCTAGGAGGACCAGACAGACCTCTCGGTCTATCGTTTAGCTTCAGTCCTGCTCGATCTAGCTTTCCCAAGGCTCGATCTAGCTCTATTCGCCCCGCTAGAGGGCTCTCTAAGACCCCTCGGTCCTTAGTGTTAGCTCCGGTACAGCTCGGTCGTGCTTGCTGAAGGCCCGATCAAGCTTTAGTTGGCTTCTCGTACTTTCTCTTGGCCTCTCTAGGAGGACCAGACAGACCTCTCGGTCTATCCTTTAGCTTCAGTCCTGCTCGATCTAGCTTTCCCAAGGCTCGATCTAGCTCTATTCGCCCCGCTAGAGGGCTCTCTAAGACCCCTCGGTCTTAGTGTTATCTCCTGTAATGCCTAACCAAGCTTACTACAGGCCTTGGTCAGGTCTTTATCGGTCACCGATTAGTAACAGACCGATCATAGGGCCTTCCACCCTATCTGGGTTGAGGTCTTTAGTCCAGCCATATTTTGACAAGACACCTCCCCCTAATAATGCCCCACACATAGAATTACTGTTTATGCAGCTTTTCACTTGTGAAATTTTTAATTTTCGCAATTATTATAGAATAAGTGTTTGCGCAGCTTTTCATAGGTCGAGCTCTAGCTAGCTAGCTCAAGCTAGCTAGCTAGCTCAAGCTCAAGCTATCTAGCTCAAGCTCAAGCCAGCTAGCTCAAGCTCAAGCTAGCTAGCTAGCTCAAGCTCAAGCTAGCTAGCTAGCTCAAGCTCAAGCTAGCTAGCTCAAGCTCAAGCTAGCTAGCTCAAGCTCAAGCTAGCTAGCTAGCTCAAGCTCAAGCTCAAGCTAGCTAGCTCAAGCTCAAGCTCAAGCTAGCTAGCTAGCTCAAGCTCAAGCTAGCTAGCTAGCTCAAGCTCAAGCTAGCTAGCTAGCTCAAGCTCAAGCTAGCTAGCTCAAGCTCAAGCTCAAGCTCAAGCTAGCTAGCTAGCTCAAGCTAGCTAGCTAGCTCAAGCTCAAGCTAGCTAGCTAGCTCAAGTTCAAGCTAGCTAGCTAGCTCAAGCTCAAGCTAGCTAGCTAGCTCAAGCTCAAGCTAGCTAGCTCAAGCTCAAGCTAGCTAGCTCAAGCTCAAGCTAGCTAGCTAGCTCAAGCTCAAGCTCAAGCTAGCTAGCTCAAGCTCAAGCTCAAGCTAGCTAGCTAGCTCAAGCTCAAGCTAGCTAGCTAGCTCAAGCTCAAGCTCAAGCTAGCTAGCTAGCTCAAGTTCAAGCTAGCTAGCTAGCTCAAGCTCAAGCTAGCTAGCTCAAGCTCAAGCTAGCTAGCTCAAGCTCAAGCCAGCTAGCTCAAGCTCAAGCTCAAGCTAGCTAGCTAGCTCAAGCACAAGCTAGCTAGCTAGCTCAATCTCAAGCTAGCTAGCTCAAGCTCAAGCTAGCTAGCTCAAGCTCAAGCTAGCTAGCTAGCTCAAGCTCAAGCTCAAGCTAGCTAGCTCAAGCTCAAGCTCAAGCTAGCTAGCTAGCTCAAGCTCAAGCTAGCTAGCTAGCTCAAGCTCAAGCTCAAGCTAGCTAGCTCAAGCTCAAGCTCAAGCTAGCTAGCTAGCTCAAGCTCAAGCTGGCTAGCTAGCTCAAGCTCAAGCTAGCTAGCTAGCTCAAGCTCAAGCTAGCTAGCTCAAGCTCAAGCTCAAGCTCAAGCTAGCTAGCTAGCTCAAGCTAGCTAGCTAGCTCAAGCTCAAGCTAGCTAGCTAGCTCAAGTTCAAGCTAGCTAGCTAGCTCAAGCTCAAGCTAGCTAGCTAGCTCAAGCTCAAGCTAGCTAGCTCAAGCTCAAGCTAGCTAGCTCAAGCTCAAGCTAGCTAGCTAGCTCAAGCTCAAGCTCAAGCTAGCTAGCTCAAGCTCAAGCTCAAGCTAGCTAGCTAGCTCAAGCTCAAGCTAGCTAGCTAGCTCAAGCTCAAGCTAGCTAGCTAGCTCAAGTTCAAGCTAGCTAGCTAGCTCAAGCTCAAGCTAGCTAGCTCAAGCTCAAGCTAGCTAGCTCAAACTCAAGCTAGCTAGCTAGCTCAAGTTCAAGCTAGCTAGCTAGCTCAAGCTCAAGCTAGCTAGCTAGCTCAAGCTCAAGCTAGCTAGCTCAAGCTCAAGCTAGCTAGCTCAAGCTCCAGCTAGCTAGCTAGCTCAAGCTCAAGCTCAAGCTAGCTAGCTCAAGCTCAAGCTCAAGCTAGCTAGCTAGCTCAAGCTCAAGCTAGCTAGCTAGCTCAAGCTCAAGCTAGCTAGCTAGCTCAAGTTCAAGCTAGCTAGCTAGCTCAAGCTCAAGCTAGCTAGCTCAAGCTCAAGCTAGCTAGCTCAAGCTCAAGCCAGCTAGCTCAAGCTCAAGCTCAAGCTAGCTAGCTAGCTCAAGCACAAGCTTGCTAGCTAGCTCAAGCTCAAGCTAGCTAGCTCAAGCTCAAGCTAGCTAGCTCAAGCTCAAGCTAGCTAGCTCAAGCTCAAGCTCAAGCTAGCTAGCTAGCTCAAGCACAAGCTTGCTAGCTAGCTCAAGCTCAAGCTAGCTAGCTCAAGCTCAAGCTAGCTAGCTCAAGCTCAAGCTAGCTAGCTAGCTCAAGCTCAAGCTCAAGCTAGCTAGCTCAAGCTCAAGCTCAAGCTAGCTAGCTGGCTCAAGCTCAAGCTAGCTAGCTAGCTCAAGCTCAAGCTAGCTAGCTAGCTCAAGCTCAAGCTAGCTAGCTCAAGCTCAAGCTCAAGCTAGCTAGCTAGCTCAAGCTAGCTAGCTAGCTCAAGCTCAAGCTAGCTAGCTAGCTCAAGTTCAAGCTAGCTAGCTAGCTCAAGCTCAAGCTAGCTAGCTAGCTCAAGCTCAAGCTAGCTAGCTCAAGCTCAAGCTAGCTAGCTCAAGCTCAAGCTAGCTAGCTAGCTCAAGCTCAAGCTCAAGCTAGCTAGCTCAAGCTCAAGCTCAAGCTAGCTAGCTAGCTCAAGCTCAAGCTAGCTAGCTAGCTCAAGCTCAAGCTAGCTAGCTAGCTCAAGTTCAAGCTAGCTAGCTAGCTCAAGCTCAAGCTAGCTAGCTCAAGCTCAAGCTAGCTAGCTCAAGCTCAAGCCAGCTAGCTCAAGCTCAAGCTCAAGCTAGCTAGCTAGCTCAAGCACAAGCTAGCTAGCTAGCTCAAGCTCAAGCTAGCTAGCTCAAGCTCAAGCTAGCTAGCTCAAGCTCAAGCTAGCTAGCTAGCTCAAGCTCAAGCTCAAGCTAGCTAGCTCAAGCTCAAGCTCAAGCTAGCTAGCTAGCTCAAGCTCAAGCTAGCTAGCTAGCTCAAGCTCAAGCTAGCTAGCTCAAGCTCAAGCTCAAGCTAGCTAGCTAGCTCAAGCTCAAGCTAGCTAGCTAGCTCAAGCTCAAGCTAGCTAGCTAGCTCAAGCTCAAGCTAGCTAGCTCAAGCTCAAGCTCAAGCTCAAGCTAGCTAGCTAGCTCAAGCTAGCTAGCTAGCTCAAGCTCAAGCTAGCTAGCTAGCTCAAGTTCAAGCTAGCTAGCTAGCTCAAGCTCAAGCTAGCTAGCTAGCTCAAGCTCAAGCTAGCTAGCTCAAGCTCAAGCTAGCTAGCTCAAGCTCAAGCTAGCTAGCTAGCTCAAGCTCAAGCTCAAGCTAGCTAGCTCAAGCTCAAGCTCAAGCTAGCTAGCTAGCTCAAGCTCAAGCTAGCTAGCTAGCTCAAGCTCAAGCTAGCTAGCTAGCTCAAGTTCAAGCTAGCTAGCTAGCTCAAGCTCAAGCTAGCTAGCTCAAGCTCAAGCTAGCTAGCTCAAACTCAAGCTAGCTAGCTAGCTCAAGTTCAAGCTAGCTAGCTAGCTCAAGCTCAAGCTAGCTAGCTAGCTCAAGCTCAAGCTAGCTAGCTCAAGCTCAAGCTAGCTAGCTCAAGCTCAAGCTAGCTAGCTAGCTCAAGCTCAAGCTCAAGCTAGCTAGCTCAAGCTCAAGCTCAAGCTAGCTAGCTAGCTCAAGCTCAAGCTAGCTAGCTAGCTCAAGCTCAAGCTAGCTAGCTAGCTCAAGTTCAAGCTAGCTAGCTAGCTCAAGCTCAAGCTAGCTAGCTCAAGCTCAAGCTAGCTAGCTCAAGCTCAAGCCAGCTAGCTCAAGCTCAAGCTCAAGCTAGCTAGCTAGCTCAAGCACAAGCTTGCTAGCTAGCTCAAGCTCAAGCTAGCTAGCTCAAGCTCAAGCTAGCTAGCTCAAGCTCAAGCTAGCTAGCTCAAGCTCAAGCTCAAGCTAGCTAGCTAGCTCAAGCACAAGCTTGCTAGCTAGCTCAAGCTCAAGCTAGCTAGCTCAAGCTCAAGCTAGCTAGCTCAAGCTCAAGCTAGCTAGCTAGCTCAAGCTCAAGCTCAAGCTAGCTAGCTCAAGCTCAAGCTCAAGCTAGCTAGCTAGCTCAAGCTCAAGCTAGCTAGCTAGCTCAAGCTCAAGCTAGCTAGCTAGCTCAAGCTCAAGCTAGCTAGCTCAAGCTCAAGCTCAAGCTAGCTAGCTAGCTCAAGCTAGCTAGCTAGCTCAAGCTCAAGCTAGCTAGCTAGCTCAAGTTCAAGCTAGCTAGCTAGCTCAAGCTCAAGCTAGCTAGCTAGCTCAAGCTCAAGCTATCTAGCTCAAGCTCAAGCTAGCTAGCTCAAGCTCAAGCTAGCTAGCTAGCTCAAGCTCAAGCTCAAGCTAGCTAGCTCAAGCTCAAGCTCAAGCTAGCTAGCTAGCTCAAGCTCAAGCTAGCTAGCTAGCTCAAGCTCAAGCTAGCTAGCTAGCTCAAGTTCAAGCTAGCTAGCTAGCTCAAGCTCAAGCTAGCTAGCTCAAGCTCAAGCTAGCTAGCTCAAGCTCAAGCCAGCTAGCTCAAGCTCAAGCTCAAGCTAGCTAGCTAGCTCAAGCTCAAGCTCAAGCTCAAGCTAGCTAGCTAGCTCAAGTTCAAGCTAGCTAGCTAGCTCAAGCTCAAGCTAGCTAGCTCAAGCTCAAGCTAGCTAGCTCAAGCTCAAGCCAGCTAGCTCAAGCTCAAGCTCAAGCTAGCTAGCTAGCTCAAGCTCAAGCTAGCTAGCTCAAGCTCAAGCTAGCTAGCTAGCTAGCTCAAGCTCAAGCTCAAGCTAGCTAGCTCAAGCTCAAGCTCAAGCTAGCTAGCTCAAGCTCAAGCTCAAGCTAGCTAGCTCAAGCTCAAGCTCAAGCTAGCTAGCTCAAGCCCAAGCTCAAGCTAGCTAGCTAGCTCAAGCTCAAGCTAGCTAGCTCAAGCTCAAGCTCAAGCTCAAGCTAGCTAGCTAGCTAGCTCAAGCTCAAGCTCAAGCTAGCTAGCTAGCTCAAGCTCAAGCTAGCTAGCTCAAGCTCAAGCTAGCTAGCTAGCTCAAGTTCAAGCTAGCTAGCTAGCTCAAGCTCAAGCTAGCTAGCTAGCTCAAGCTCAAGCTAGCTAGCTCAAGCTCAAGCTAGCTAGCTCAAGCTCAAGCTAGCTAGCTAGCTCAAGCTCAAGCTCAAGCTAGCTAGCTCAAGCTCAAGCTCAAGCTAGCTAGCTAGCTCAAGCTCAAGCTAGCTAGCTAGCTCAAGCTCAAGCTAGCTAGCTAGCTCAAGTTCAAGCTAGCTAGCTAGCTCAAGCTCAAGCTAGCTAGCTCAAGCTCAAGCTAGCTAGCTCAAACTCAAGCTAGCTAGCTAGCTCAAGTTCAAGCTAGCTAGCTAGCTCAAGCTCAAGCTAGCTAGCTAGCTCAAGCTCAAGCTAGCTAGCTCAAGCTCAAGCTAGCTAGCTCAAGCTCAAGCTAGCTAGCTAGCTCAAGCTCAAGCTCAAGCTAGCTAGCTCAAGCTCAAGCTCAAGCTAGCTAGCTAGCTCAAGCTCAAGCTAGCTAGCTAGCTCAAGCTCAAGCTAGCTAGCTAGCTCAAGTTCAAGCTAGCTAGCTAGGTCAAGCTCAAGCTAGCTAGCTCAAGCTCAAGCTAGCTAGCTCAAGCTCAAGCCAGCTAGCTCAAGCTCAAGCTCAAGCTAGCTAGCTAGCTCAAGCACAAGCTTGCTAGCTAGCTCAAGCTCAAGCTAGCTAGCTCAAGCTCAAGCTAGCTAGCTCAAGCTCAAGCTAGCTAGCTCAAGCTCAAGCTCAAGCTAGCTAGCTAGCTCAAGCACAAGCTTGCTAGCTAGCTCAAGCTCAAGCTAGCTAGCTCAAGCTCAAGCTAGCTAGCTCAAGCTCAAGCTAGCTAGCTAGCTCAAGCTCAAGCTCAAGCTAGCTAGCTCAAGCTCAAGCTCAAGCTAGCTAGCTAGCTCAAGCTCAAGCTAGCTAGCTAGCTCAAGCTCAAGCTAGCTAGCTAGCTCAAGCTCAAGCTAGCTAGCTCAAGCTCAAGCTCAAGCTAGCTAGCTAGCTCAAGCTAGCTAGCTAGCTCAAGCTCAAGCTAGCTAGCTAGCTCAAGTTCAAGCTAGCTAGCTAGCTCAAGCTCAAGCTAGCTAGCTAGCTCAAGCTCAAGCTAGCTAGCTCAAGCTCAAGCTAGCTAGCTCAAGCTCAAGCTAGCTAGCTAGCTCAAGCTCAAGCTCAAGCTAGCTAGCTCAAGCTCAAGCTCAAGCTAGCTAGCTAGCTCAAGCTCAAGCTAGCTAGCTAGCTCAAGCTCAAGCTAGCTAGCTAGATCAAGTTCAAGCTAGCTAGCTAGCTCAAGCTCAAGCTAGCTAGCTCAAGCTCAAGCTAGCTAGCTCAAGCTCAAGCCAGCTAGCTCAAGCTCAAGCTCAAGCTAGCTAGCTAGCTCAAGCTCAAGCTCAAGCTAGCTAGCTAGCTCAAGTTCAAGCTAGCTAGCTAGCTCAAGCTCAAGCTAGCTAGCTCAAGCTCAAGCTAGCTAGCTCAAGCTCAAGCCAGCTAGCTCAAGCTCAATCTCAAGCTAGCTAGCTAGCTCAAGCTCAAGCTAGCTAGCTCAAGCTCAAGCTAGCTAGCTAGCTAGCTCAAGCTCAAGCTCAAGCTAGCTAGCTCAAGCTCAAGCTCAAGCTAGCTAGCTCAAGCTCAAGCTCAAGCTAGCTAGCTCAAGCTCAAGCTCAAGCTAGCTAGCTCAAGCTCAAGCTCAAGCTAGCTAGCTAGCTCAAGCTCAAGCTAGCTAGCTCAAGCTCAAGCTCAAGCTCAAGCTAGCTAGCTAGCTAGCTCAAGCTCAAGCTCAAGCTAGCTAGCTAGCTCAAGCTCAAGCTAGCTAGCTCAAGCTCAAGCCAGCTAGCTCAAGCTCAAGCTCAAGCTAGCTAGCTAGCTCAAGCTCAAGCTAGCTAGCTCAAGCTCAAGCCAGCTAGCTCAAGCTCAAGCTCAAGCTCAAGCTAGCTAGCTAGCTCAAGCTCAAGCTAGATAGCTAGCTCAAGCTAGCTAGCTAGCTCAAGCTCAAGCTCAAGCTAGCTAGCTAGCTAGCTCAAGCTCAAGCTAGCTAGCTCAAGCTCAAGCCAGCTAGCTCAAGCTCAAGCTCAAGCTAGCTAGCTAGCTCAAGCTCAAGCTAGCTAGCTCAAGCTCAAGCTCAAGCGAGCTAGCTAGCTCAAGCTCAAGCTAGCTAGCTAGCTCAAGCTCAAGCTAGCTAACTCAAGCTAACTCAGCTAGCTCAAGCTAACTCAAGCTAGCTAAAGCTAACTCAAGCTAACTCAAGCTAACTCAAGCTAACTCAAGCTAGCTAAAGCTAACTCAAGCTAACTCAAGCTAACCCGAGCTAACTCAAGCTAGCTCAAGCTAACCCAAGCTAGCTAAAGCTAACTCAAGCTAACTCAAGCTAATTCAAGCTAACTCAAGCTAACTCAAGCTAACTCAAGCTAACTCAAGCTAGCTAAAGCTAACTCAAGCTAACTCAAGCTAACTCAAGCTAACCCGAGCTAACTCAAGCTAACTGAAGGTAGCTAAAGCTAGTTCAAGCTAACTCAAGCTAGCTAAAGCTAAGACAAGCTAACTCAAGCTAACTCAAGCTAACTCAAGCTAACTCAAGCTAACTCAAGCTAGTTCAAGCTAACTCAAGCTAACTCAAGCTAACTCAAGCTAGCTAAAGCTAACTCAAGCTAACTCAAGCTAACTCAAGCTAACCCGAGCTAACTCAAGCTAACTCAAGGTAGCTAAAGCTAGTTCAAGCTAACTCAAGCTAGCTAAAGCTAAGACAAGCTAACTCAAGCTAACTCAAGCTAACTCAAGCTAACTCAAGCTAACTCAAGCTAGTTCAAGCTAACTCAAGCTAGCTAAAGCTAACTCAAGCTAACTCAAGCTAACTCAAGCTAGCTCAAGCTAACTCAAGCTAGTTCAAGCTAACTCAAGCTAGCTAAAGCTAACTCAAGCTAACTCAAGCTAACTCAAGCTAACTCAAGCTAGCTAAAGCTAACTCAAGCTAACTCAAGCTAACCCGAGCTAACTCAAGCTAGCTCAAGCTAACCCAAGCTAGCTAAAGCTAACTCAAGCTAACTCAAGCTAATTCAAGCTAACTCAAGCTAACTCAAGCTAACTCAAGCTAACTCAAGCTAGCTAAAGCTAACTCAAGCTAACTCAAGCTAACTCAAGCTAACCCGAGCTAACTCAAGCTAACTCAAGGTAGCTAAAGCTAGTTCAAGCTAACTCAAGCTAGCTAAAGCTAAGACAAGCTAACTCAAGCTAACTCAAGCTAACTCAAGCTAACTCAAGCTAACTCAAGCTAACTCAAGCTAGCTAAAGCTAACTCAAGCTAACTCAAGCTAACTCAAGCTAACCCGAGCTAACTCAAGCTAACTCAAGGTAGCTAAAGCTAGTTCAAGCTAACTCAAGCTAGCTAAAGCTAAGACAAGCTAACTCAAGCTAACTCAAGCTAACTCAAGCTAACTCAAGCTAACTAAAGCTAGTTCAAGCTAACTCAAGCTAGCTAAAGCTAACTCAAGCTAACTCAAGCTAACTCAAGCTAGCTCAAGCTAACTCAAGCTAGTTCAAGCTAACTCAAGCTAGCTAAAGCTAACTCAAGCTAACTCAAGCTAACTCAAGCTAACTCAAGCTAGCTAAAGCTAACTCAAGCTAACTCAAGCTAACCCGAGCTAACTCAAGCTAGCTCAAGCTAACCCAAGCTAGCTAAAGCTAACTCAAGCTAACTCAAGCTAATTCAAGCTAACTCAAGCTAACTCAAGCTAACTCAAGCTAACTCAAGCTAGCTAAAGCTAACTCAAGCTAACTCAAGCTAACTCAAGCTAACCCGAGCTAACTCAAGCTAACTCAAGGTAGCTAAAGCTAGTTCAAGCTAACTCAAGCTAGCTAAAGCTAAGACAAGCTAACTCAAGCTAACTCAAGCTAACTCAAGCTAACTCAAGCTAACTCAAGCTAACTCAAGCTAGTTCAAGCTAACTCAAGCTAACTCAAGCTAACTCAAGCTAGCTAAAGCTAACTCAAGCTAACTCAAGCTAACTCAAGCTAACCCGAGCTAACTCAAGCTAACTCAAGGTAGCTAAAGCTAGTTCAAGCTAGCTCAAGCTAGCTAAAGCTAAGACAAGCTAACTCAAGCTAACTCAAGCTAACTCAAGCTAACTCAAGCTAGTTCAAGCTAACTCAAGCTAGCTAAAGCTAACTCAAGCTAACTCAAGCTAACTCAAGCTAGCTCAAGCTAACTCAAGCTAGTTCAAGCTAACTCAAGCTAGCTAAAGCTAACTCAAGCTAACTCAAGCTAACTCAAGCTAGCTCAAGCTAACTCAAGCTAACTCAAGCTAACTCAAGCTAACCCGAGCTAACTCAAGCTAACTCAAGGTAGCTAAAGCTAGTTCAAGCTAGCTCAAGCTAGCTAAAGCTAAGACAAGCTAACTCAAGCTAACTCAAGCTAACTCAAGCTAACTCAAGCTAGTTCAAGCTAACTCAAGCTAGCTAAAGCTAACTCAAGCTAACTCAAGCTAACTCAAGCTAGCTCAAGCTAACTCAAGCTAGTTCAAGCTAACTCAAGCTAGCTAAAGCTAACTCAAGCTAACTCAAGCTAACTCAAGCTAGCTCAAGCTAACTCAAGCTAGTTCAAGCTAACTCAAGCTAGCTAAAGCTAACTCAAGCTAACTCAAGCTAACTCAAGCTAACTCAAGCTAGCTAAAGCTAACTCAAGCTAACTCAAGCTAACCCGAGCTAACTCAAGCTAGCTCAAGCTAACCCAAGCTAGCTAAAGCTAACTCAAGCTAACTCAAGCTAATTCAAGCTAACTCAAGCTAACTCAAGCTAACTCAAGCTAACTCAAGCTAGCTAAAGCTAACTCAAGCTAACTCAAGCTAACTCAAGCTAACCCGAGCTAACTCAAGCTAACTCAAGGTAGCTAAAGCTAGTTCAAGCTAACTCAAGCTAGCTAAAGCTAAGACAAGCTAACTCAAGCTAACTCAAGCTAACTCAAGCTAACTCAAGCTAACTCAAGCTAGTTCAAGCTAACTCAAGCTAACTCAAGCTAACTCAAGCTAGCTAAAGCTAACTCAAGCTAACTCAAGCTAACTCAAGCTAACCCGAGCTAACTCAAGCTAACTCAAGGTAGCTAAAGCTAGTTCAAGCTAGCTCAAGCTAGCTAAAGCTAAGACAAGCTAACTCAAGCTAACTCAAGCTAACTCAAGCTAGTTCAAGCTAACTCAAGCTAGCTAAAGCTAACTCAAGCTAACTCAAGCTAACTCAAGCTAGCTCAAGCTAACTCAAGCTAGTTCAAGCTAACTCAAGCTAGCTAAAGCTAACTCAAGCTAACTCAAGCTAACTCAAGCTAACTCAAGCTAGCTAAAGCTAACTCAAGCTAACTCAAGCTAACCCGAGCTAACTCAAGCTAGCTCAAGCTAACCCAAGCTAGCTAAAGCTAACTCAAGCTAACTCAAGCTAATTCAAGCTAACTCAAGCTAACTCAAGCTAACTCAAGCTAACTCAAGCTAGCTAAAGCTAACTCAAGCTAACTCAAGCTAACTCAAGCTAACCCGAGCTAACTCAAGCTAACTCAAGGTAGCTAAAGCTAGTTCAAGCTAACTCAAGCTAGCTAAAGCTAAGACAAGCTAACTCAAGCTAACTCAAGCTAACTCAAGCTAACTCAAGCTAACTCAAGCTAACTCAAGCTAGCTAAAGCTAACTCAAGCTAACTCAAGCTAACTCAAGCTAACCCGAGCTAACTCAAGCTAACTCAAGGTAGCTAAAGCTAGTTCAAGCTAACTCAAGCTAGCTAAAGCTAAGACAAGCTAACTCAAGCTAACTCAAGCTAACTCAAGCTAACTCAAGCTAACTAAAGCTAGTTCAAGCTAACTCAAGCTAGCTAAAGCTAACTCAAGCTAACTCAAGCTAACTCAAGCTAGCTCAAGCTAACTCAAGCTAGTTCAAGCTAACTCAAGCTAGCTAAAGCTAACTCAAGCTAACTCAAGCTAACTCAAGCTAACTCAAGCTAGCTAAAGCTAACTCAAGCTAACTCAAGCTAACCCGAGCTAACTCAAGCTAGCTCAAGCTAACCCAAGCTAGCTAAAGCTAACTCAAGCTAACTCAAGCTAACTAAAGCTAGTTCAAGCTAACTCAAGCTAGCTAAAGCTAACTCAAGCTAACTCAAGCTAACTCAAGCTAGCTCAAGCTAACTCAAGCTAGTTCAAGCTAACTCAAGCTAGCTAAAGCTAACTCAAGCTAACTCAAGCTAACTCAAGCTAACTCAAGCTAGCTAAAGCTAACTCAAGCTAACTCAAGCTAACCCGAGCTAACTCAAGCTAGCTCAAGCTAACCCAAGCTAGCTAAAGCTAACTCAAGCTAACTCAAGCTAATTCAAGCTAACTCAAGCTAACTCAAGCTAACTCAAGCTAACTCAAGCTAGCTAAAGCTAACTCAAGCTAACTCAAGCTAACTCAAGCTAACCCGAGCTAACTCAAGCTAACTCAAGGTAGCTAAAGCTAGTTCAAGCTAACTCAAGCTAGCTAAAGCTAAGACAAGCTAACTCAAGCTAACTCAAGCTAACTCAAGCTAACTCAAGCTAACTCAAGCTAACTCAAGCTAGCTAAAGCTAACTCAAGCTAACTCAAGCTAACTCAAGCTAACCCGAGCTAACTCAAGCTAACTCAAGGTAGCTAAAGCTAGTTCAAGCTAACTCAAGCTAGCTAAAGCTAAGACAAGCTAACTCAAGCTAACTCAAGCTAACTCAAGCTAACTCAAGCTAACTAAAGCTAGTTCAAGCTAACTCAAGCTAGCTAAAGCTAACTCAAGCTAACTCAAGCTAACTCAAGCTAGCTCAAGCTAACTCAAGCTAGTTCAAGCTAACTCAAGCTAGCTAAAGCTAACTCAAGCTAACTCAAGCTAACTCAAGCTAACTCAAGCTAGCTAAAGCTAACTCAAGCTAACTCAAGCTAACCCGAGCTAACTCAAGCTAGCTCAAGCTAACCCAAGCTAGCTAAAGCTAACTCAAGCTAACTCAAGCTAATTCAAGCTAACTCAAGCTAACTCAAGCTAACTCAAGCTAACTCAAGCTAGCTAAAGCTAACTCAAGCTAACTCAAGCTAACTCAAGCTAACCCGAGCTAACTCAAGCTAACTCAAGGTAGCTAAAGCTAGTTCAAGCTAACTCAAGCTAGCTAAAGCTAAGACAAGCTAACTCAAGCTAACTCAAGCTAACTCAAGCTAACTCAAGCTAACTCAAGCTAACTCAAGCTAGTTCAAGCTAACTCAAGCTAACTCAAGCTAACTCAAGCTAGCTAAAGCTAACTCAAGCTAACTCAAGCTAACTCAAGCTAACCCGAGCTAACTCAAGCTAACTCAAGGTAGCTAAAGCTAGTTCAAGCTAGCTCAAGCTAGCTAAAGCTAAGACAAGCTAACTCAAGCTAACTCAAGCTAACTCAAGCTAACTCAAGCTAGTTCAAGCTAACTCAAGCTAGCTAAAGCTAACTCAAGCTAACTCAAGCTAACTCAAGCTAGCTCAAGCTAACTCAAGCTAGTTCAAGCTAACTCAAGCTAGCTAAAGCTAACTCAAGCTAACTCAAGCTAACTCAAGCTAGCTCAAGCTAACTCAAGCTAACTCAAGCTAACTCAAGCTAACCCGAGCTAACTCAAGCTAACTCAAGGTAGCTAAAGCTAGTTCAAGCTAGCTCAAGCTAGCTAAAGCTAAGACAAGCTAACTCAAGCTAACTCAAGCTAACTCAAGCTAACTCAAGCTAGTTCAAGCTAACTCAAGCTAGCTAAAGCTAACTCAAGCTAACTCAAGCTAACTCAAGCTAGCTCAAGCTAACTCAAGCTAGTTCAAGCTAACTCAAGCTAGCTAAAGCTAACTCAAGCTAACTCAAGCTAACTCAAGCTAGCTCAAGCTAACTCAAGCTAGTTCAAGCTAACTCAAGCTAGCTAAAGCTAACTCAAGCTAACTCAAGCTAACTCAAGCTAACTCAAGCTAGCTAAAGCTAACTCAAGCTAACTCAAGCTAACCCGAGCTAACTCAAGCTAGCTCAAGCTAACCCAAGCTAGCTAAAGCTAACTCAAGCTAACTCAAGCTAATTCAAGCTAACTCAAGCTAACTCAAGCTAACTCAAGCTAACTCAAGCTAGCTAAAGCTAACTCAAGCTAACTCAAGCTAACTCAAGCTAACCCGAGCTAACTCAAGCTAACTCAAGGTAGCTAAAGCTAGTTCAAGCTAACTCAAGCTAGCTAAAGCTAAGACAAGCTAACTCAAGCTAACTCAA
>NW_027453736.1:0-35275 GCF_964194025.1 Convolutriloba macropyga | reverse complement strand
GACTGTCTCCTAGTTTCTTTGATTGAGATCAAGTTTTTAAGCCTCGGGTGTGACTTGATAAGACGAAGATTCAAAACGAAGAGCAAGTAGCCTTGAATCAAAGCAACTGATGAGAAAACTGAGGCCATAAAAGAAAAAATGGGCCCAGTCCTCTTTTTCCTCCCTCTCTTGTGCATTTAGATATTTAACTATATGTTTGTGTTCCTTTTTGTCGTGCAACAATCAAGTCAGAAGTAAAACTTGAAAAAACATTGACTTTTGTCCTAATCGCAACCAAAACGAGTTGGTTGTTCCCGCAACTTAAAACTGATATAAAAAAACTTAACAAACTGTCTAGAACAATGTAATTGAATCCTTATCTACATTCTCTTACATTTTATGGTGACCCCGACCACTCTTCTGAAGTAGTTTTCGATCAAACAGAAAGCTATTTGCATCGATATATCCAATCAGTATCATTTAAATAAGAAATGGAGAATATTTTTTGAATTCAGAAAATTCAAAAAACACAATTTAGTTTTCTGACTACCTACCCGTTTCAATTGCGGAAAAAAACTATTAAACCACTCTTCTGAAGTGGTTTTCGATTAAATAAAAAGCCACTTTGATCGATATATCACATCGGTATCATATCAATGAGAAATATCAGAAAAAATTTTTTGAATTCAGAAAATTCAAAAAACACAATTTAGTTTTCTGACTACCTATCCGTTTCAATTGCGGAAAAAACTATTAAACCACTCTTCTGAAGTAGTTTTCGATCAAACAGAAAGCTATTTGCATCGATATATCCAATCAGTATCATTTAAATAAGAAATGTCGGAGAATATTTTTTTAATTCAGAAAATTCAAAAAACACAATTTAGTTTTCTGACTACCTATCCGTTTCAATTGCGGAAAAACTATTAAACCACTCTTCTGAAGTAGTTTTCGATCAAACAGAAAGCTATTTGCATCAATATATCCAATCAGTATCATTTAAATAAGAAATGTCGGAGAATATTTTTTGAATTCAGAAAATTCAAAAAACACAATTTAGTTTTCTGACTACCTATCCGTTTCAATTGCGGAAAAAACTATTAAACCACTCTTCTGAAGTGGTTTTCGATCAAACAAAAAGCCACTTTGATCGATATATCACATCGGTATCATATCAATGAGAAATGTCAGAAAAAATTTTTTGAATTCAGAAAATTCAAAAAACACAATTTAGTTTTCTGACTACATATCCGTTTGAATTGCGGAAAAAACTATTCAACCACTCTTCTGAATTGATTTTCGATCAAACAAAAGCCACTTTGATCGATATATCACACCAGCATCATATAAATGAGAAATGTCAGAAAAGAATTTTTTTTTGAATTCAGAAAATTCAAAAACATAAAAGTTTTCTGACGAAATATATTCTTTTGAATTCCCAAATAAAAAACTAAACAAACCCCTAAAACAAGTCAATGTCAGTCGCCTTTATAGTTTCAACCGTATAGGGAAGTGAATAGAAAGTCATTAGCCTCCACACAAAATATCAAAGCTTTCATTTGACCAAAATAACTACCATTTTAATTCTTTTTTGGAAAAACATCCAAAACTTGATTTTTGCAGAAGTCCTCGGTCTCAGACGTTGCCGTCTGCGAAGTCCCTTTATCCCTATTGGTTTCAGACGTTACCGTCACCAGAAGAGGAGTTTTCGAAGAAAATTGGTTCCAGTAGTCACCAGAAAATTTGATGTCTTTTTTTTTCTACTTTCAATTTTTTTTCGAAAGGCAGATCTCAGACGTTATCTGTGGGAGAGAGCTTTGAAAGTTTAGTAGAGTCAATGCATATTAAAGATAACGAAGAAAGAGTGAAAAACAACAGATAGTGTCACACAGTTTTAAAGAAAACGAAAAAGTTTTTGCAAAACCCGAAAAAAGTCAATACACCAAAGAGTTCCAAAGATTTCCACAAAATGACTCGTCTCTGCAATTTTCTAGCATTCAGTAGCCCCTCTGTAACTCTTGTTGCCTAAACGTATCGTATTGTTACAAATTTCTTATCTTTAGCCGTCACAGCAACAATAAACTCCTAGAAAAAGAACAGGTTTCAAAGTTATAAATTCGCAAAAAACTGTGAGAGGTATTTTTTAATCATAGTGCTCGGTTAGGGTTAGGGAGCTAATAAAAATTTCTTGGGTAGCTTTATAAGCTTGGTAATTTATTCGTATTGAGAGAAACAGACGAGTTTATTGAAGTTTTCAAGAAAAAGGAGTTTAATGTAACAATTATTTGAGCTCTGGTCAAATATTGGTTCAACTGCATAATTGTGGCAAGGCACAGTTTACCTGTAAACCTCTGTAGCCACACACACTAGTTCAAACAGTTAACGCCAGCTATTTTAGCGAAACTTGTGTTAATTCAACAAAAAACAAGCTTTTATTTAGGTCTGTTGAACGAAAAACGGTTAAAACGCGCTAGCGTTCGGAAAGCTTTTAGGTTTTTTTTTTAGTGCAAAAAGCTAGATTTAGCACACAAAACACATCCTAGGACATCATTTTTGAGAAAAGTTGCGTCGCTGGTCTTTTGAACAAGAAAAAACTAGGATCATTAGCATTCAAACCTTAGACAACCTTTTTTCAAATCAAAAATTTGCGTCGCTCCGGTTCTCAAAGCCGTTCTTCACTTTCAGTAACGAGCTGCATCACCAACAGCATCAACAGTCAGCCTCAACAAAGCAACAGCCACCAAGATGTCGAAGCAGAACAGCGCTGAATGTCAGTTTGCCATCAATATGTTCAAAGCGACAGAAATGTCAATGAAGAAACTGCTCGATCTCCTTGAGAAAACTGTGGAGCAGAAAAGGAGTTTCCGATCATTGTCTTTGATGATCAACAAGATCAAAGGCCAGGAAGCGGAGCTCAAGAGACTCTCAGAGGAAGTGATGAGACAGCAGCCACATCAAAGCACTGCATCATCAATTTTGAATAGGCAAACGACATTAATAACTCGACTCAATGAATTGGAACTGCAAGTCGATCTCTTGGACGATGATGGCCAGCTCAGTCAGTCTTCCAGTCGCATTAGAGATGATGTCAGCATGATCTCCAGCAGAAGAAACTTGTCTCAGCAATCAACACCTGCGCCCAGTGACGACAAGGAACGAATCCAGCATCAGCGCGATATAGAAGAAAAGCAGACCAGCAGTAACATCATCAATCAGCCGCCCCCAATACCACCACGGCCAAGACAACCATCGTTGTTTCTACAAACATCTAATGAACCAGGACTTCAAATTCAACATGTGCTTGAAGCCCACCAAAGAAATCCAAAAAAAGAAGTTCATGAAAGTCTTCTAAAATCGAAAAATAACTTTGGAAACCAAATAAATGTTCCCAATCCTTTTCCCTACTTTGACAAAGATACCAGCCATGAATTCACATCTCCAACAAGATTAGGGAAAATCGAAATTGCCTCCACTCTGGTAAATAGACAGGTCAACGAAATTGAAAAAGCTCAGATCAACTTGAGTGACAACTTTAACACGTCGCAGAACCTTTTGCCTCAAATCCAAAATTTGAACCTTTCAAGCAATCACTCACTTTCAAACCCATTCAATTTGGTTGATCCAACTATTCAATTACATGCAGATGGCCTATTTGCCCAAAACTCTGCATTGGAGGAAACCTTTAATTTAAACTTGCCAAAGCAAAGAAACAATCAGGATTCATTTGCCAACAGAAATCCTCAATATCATAATTTTCCCAATCTGCAAGAGATTTTTGGACCTTCTCAAGTTCACATAGGAACAAGTGGATACCCCGATAGTCAACTGTTGAACTGTGATCGGCAAAAACTCCCCTGCTTACCCACAGTGGCAAACAGAACCTCACATCTTCCATGTAAAACTGATAAAATGGTCTTAGAAAACGATTGCCTACAATCCAATCAATGTATTAATCCTATAACTGGGGTACAATCCACAAGTGTCCCGCCAATTACCATGCAGCTCATGGAACAACCGCATCAAAATACCGTGTTAAACCCTGCAGCCCCTAATTTTCAGCCAAACCAGGTAGCTTCAGAATCAAACGTAATTGCAGCTCCTCTGCAATTTCCACAACCTGTGAACAGTCAACACGGCCTCGTCAGCACAGGCTTCTCAATTAATCAAAATATGGCACAGCCCAGTTAGTTGTGTAACAACCAGTTTATTCCTGGCTCTCAACTTCAATCGAACCTTCAAGCCCCAGTAACTTCCACGATCCATGGCCCAATGTGCATTAATCAACAGCTAAATCCTGTTGGACAAAATCAGTTCAGCCAGCCTCTAATCAACCAGAGTTCACTACCCACTGTCAATCAACATTTTAGCTCAGTACACTCGAACACTAATGTAACACAGGAAAGAGGAAATAATGATTTCAAACAATCAAATTGCCACCTCTGAAACTTCAAAATTTCAATGGTAACCCTATTCATTTTCACGAGTGGATCAATAACTTCAACACAATGATTCACAACAACACTTCCATTACAGACACGCATCGTAT
The DNA here is from genome assembly GCF_964194025.1 of Convolutriloba macropyga. Taxonomy (NCBI): domain Eukaryota; kingdom Metazoa; phylum Xenacoelomorpha; order Acoela; family Convolutidae; genus Convolutriloba; species Convolutriloba macropyga. The sequence continues at coordinate 30,750 of NW_027453736.1, read as the reverse complement.
AACCTACTTGCAGAATTCTGTAAGTGGGAAAGCAAAGGACTTGATTCATGCTTACTCCTGCGATCCATCTTATTATCAGACAGCACTGAATGAACTAATCCGACATTTCGGTGATCGTACTATAGTTGTTAATGCGTTCATTAACCAGCTCGAAAACTGGCAACTGAACTTCCAAAACAAGCAAAGCTTCATTGCCTTTTCCTCATTTTTGAAAAGAATTGTGCAAGCCTTCCAATACCTTGGATTTACAGCAGACCTCCAGTCTACAACACTCATTAAGAAGGCCAAAGAGAAAACACCACATCATTTGGTTATTAAATGGACTCAACATTGTCTTACCGAGCTCAGCTCAGACCCGACTCTCGTCGATTTTCAACAATGGTTAGATATCCAAGCTCAAATCTACGACAAAGTGAGCCGAGAAAGCAATCAAAGAACCATCAGTTCTCAAGCCTCAAAATTTGTCAACTTGAACAACCTACAAACCAAACCATACAAAAGCAACCTCCCATTGTCAGTCAACAACGCATCAGTGGAAAACAGTAGAAAACATTGTAACTTTGCGCCTCAGCAAAAACAACCGTCAACTTCACAAAACGTTCCGAATAAAACCTTTAACACAAAACGATCTTGCGAGAAGTGCAAACAAGAACACAGCATTGCCATTTGCCCTGAGTATCAGTTGTGCTCACCAGGTGATCGATACAACCTTGTCAGCCAAAGCAATTTGTGTACAAACTGCTTGAGCAACAAACACAAACAATCGTGCCCATCGCAAAAACGATGTCAGGTTTGCAGTGGATTCCACCACACAACTCTTCATGATCCTGCCAAGCAAATCAAACGCTCTACAGCAGCCTTTTCTACTGAAGTTGTTTCTGGTAGCAATCCAACAGCTTCTTCTAGTAGTAACGATTCAAGTCAATATCCAAAAACATCTTCTCAACAGAAAAGTCGAACAAACAAAGCCCCCAACAGCCGTTATGGCCAAACTTTCAACAACCAAAGCCATCAAAACGTGCAACAACGTAATTTAAATGGCAATGCAATTAACCAATCGTTCAGCATTAACCAGTGCTCAGAAACACCGAAAAATTGGTATGAGCAATTGCAGCTTATTCCGGTTTCGTTCCTCAAGGGGGATAAAGCATTCGATACCTACGCCCTCATAGATCCCGGTAGCCAATTCAGCTTTGTATTGGACGCCATAGCTGAATTTCTTGAGCTTCCCCGTGAAACTCAACAGTCAGTACCACTACAATTTCTCAATACAGAGAACAGCATGTCCCTCTCAAAAATTGTTGAGCCAGTCACAATAACTCCATACAAGTCAACTGAAATATCGTTTGAACTCTCTCGAACGTTCAGCACCCCGTCCCTGAACGTCGCAGCTGCAAAAGTTTTTGAACTTAATCAAATTTTTGATGCCTTCAACAGTTTGCGCCATATACATTTCCCAAATATTGCCGATGGCAAAATCGGCGCCCTCTTCGGTGTTAATGCATTCGCATTCACCTACCCTACACATGTTATACCTGGCAATCAAAATCAACCCTTTGGTGTGAAAATTAAACTTGGTTGGACCCTCGCCGGTGAATATGAGAACCGTATCTCAGCAACCACTCAGCAGCCCGCAAGTCAGCAGAAGAAATTTATTTTCAATGTCTCAAAAAACAGAACAGATGAACCCGGACTTGACGAACCTGTTCAACAGTTCTGGAGTATTGAAGCAGATGGCATTCAGAAGGACCGTGAACAAGTTTACACAAAGCAAGAAGAACAGTTTCTTGATATTTTGAAGAACTCCATCAATCACAATGGTGAGAGATATGAAATCAAACTGCCCTGGAAATCAGAAATAAAGTTGGAAAACAACTTCTATTCGGCACTGAACCAAGTCAAAAGCCTCAACACACGCCTTCAGCGTAAACCTTCGTTGCAAGAAAAATACAATAAGACTCTCTTGACAGACCTCGAGAAAAACTATGTCAAACCGGTGGAAATGCAAGATCCTCAACCAGACAGAATTTGGTACCTGCCACACCATCCTGTGGAAAATATCAACAAGCCAGGAAAAGTCCGCCGAGTTGCGAATGCCGCTTCAAAATTCCGCGGCCAATCGCTTAATTCAAACCTTCTCACTGGACCCGATCTCCTCAATAACCTTTTAGGGGTCCTGATGAGATTTCGAGAACATCCCGTTGCAGTCCTTGCGGACATCGAAGGCATGTTTATGCAAATCGCCATCCATCAGATTGATCAATCGGCTCTTCGATTTCTCTGGTTAGCAGACAATCAGATACAACAATACCAATTTACCAGACTCATCTTTGGAGCAAATTGCTCGCCATCGTGTGCAATATACGTTCTTAACCATTGTGCCAAAGAGAACATTCAAAATTTCCCAGAGGCCCTCAAAGCAGTCAGAAAGCACTATTACATGGATGACTACATCCAATCACATGCAAACGAAACAGACGCTTGTAAGGCAGTTCTTCAAACAAAACATTGTCTGAAAACAGGTGGGTTTCGACTCACAAAATTTGTTTCAAATAGCTCTATAGTTCTAAACCAAATCCCTCCAGAAGACAAAGACAACCAGACAGATATTGTTCGAGTTCTTGGTGTTAAATGGAATCTTGAGAAAGACTGTTTTCTTATGAAACCTCTCGCTGATTTCCCAAAAGATGCCTTAGCGTACACTCAACGTAAGATCTTTAGTCTTGTCTCCTCGATCTTCGACCCAATTGGGATAATGTCGCCATCAACGATCCGTTTCAAAATAGTTCTTCAAGAACTGGGGAAACTTGGGAAAAAAAATGGGATGAACAAATTGCCCCTCAAGTAGTTAAACCACTTCAAAAGGGTTTGGACTTTTACTTTTCTTCACAAGAAGTGACATTGAACAGAACTCTCAATAAGAGTTGCCATTCACCAGAAAGTGAAAATGAAATCCATGTATTTGTCGACGCCTCAGCTGTAGCAGTTGCAGCCGTTGCATAATTGAAAACAGTTCCTAACTTAGCCACTGACGTTGAAACTTGCTACGTAATAGGCAAATGCAAAGTTGCTCCAATTAAACAAATCAGCATACCCAAATTAGAGTTGGAAGCCGCAGTCATCGGAGTGCGCATCCTTTCAACCATCATGAAAGAGTCATCGTTTCACATTACTCGTTCCACACTCTGGACAGATATTCAAGTAGTACTTGACTGGTTATCCACAACCAAGAAACAACCTGTTTTTGTTGCGAATCGCCTCAAAGAAATCCTTGCATCAACTGGTGCTTACCAATGGAAACACGTTACCACCAAAGAAAATCCAGCTGACCACGGGACCCGTGGTCTCAATCCAGACGAAATACCAGCCAAGTGGCTAACAGCGCCAGCATTTCTTTCCACAAGAAGGCTCAGTGCTCCTGAAAACTCTCCAAAGCATGTGTTAGCAACGCATGAAATTTCACGCAATTTGTCGGTGCAAATAATCGACCCGACACGATTCTCAACTTGGAACAAGTTGCTCCTGACATTAGCAACAGTCTTCAATTTGGTCTTTCGGATTAGAAAACAAAGGCCTAAAGATCAGCAGTATATAACAGAAGACGTCATTCTTGCAAGAAATCGGCTGATCAAAATGTCGCAGCAAAATTTCTTCTTCTCAACAATCCAAGCCCTGAAACGTGGTTCCAGGATAGATTCAAAGAGCAAAATCCGTTCGCTCAACCCAATGTTGGACAACAATGAAATGCTTCGATCATGCGGAAGATTGCAATTTGCGCCAGATAACCTCGAAGTCGAGAAATTTCCGATTATACTGCACGCAAAAGACAAGATAGCGAGACTCTATATAGAGCATGCACACAACATTTGCGTTCACCAAGGAACAGAGCCAGTGAAAGCTTTTGTGCAGCAAAGATACCACATCATTGGCCTCAGGAAAACACTTTTGAGTATAAAGTACCGATGTTTTCTCTGCAGACGGTTTGCCGCTCAAAACATTCAACCTGTCATGGCTCCCCTTCCTGCCTGCCGTTTTCCGACAGACTCTACTCAGTATCCTTTCGCGAACAGCGGAGTCGACTTTTTTGGACCCTTTTATATAGAAGATGCCAAAGGACAGATTGAAAAACACTACGGCCTCATCTTCACTTGCCTGGTTACTAGGTGTGTCCATCTAGAAGCTTGTCCCGATCTCAACACTGACACTTTTCTAAACGCTTATCGACGTTTTGTAAGCCGCAGATGTCAGCCAACAACAATGCTTAGTGACAATGGCAAGACATTTATTGGTGCATCTGAGGAACTAAAAAGATCTGTGAAACGTCTCGACAACGACAAAATCTACAAAGCAATGGCAGCAACGAACACAACCTGGAAGTTCAATCCTCCCTATGGACCTCATTTTGGCGGTATTTGGGAGCGCTTGATCCAGACCGCGAAACGCACTCTTTTGATCATTCTAGGCTCCAGAAGATTGTCGCTTGATGTGTTCAGGACAATTCTGGTCGGGACCGAAGCTATATTGAACTCCAGACCACTAACGATTGTCGCTGACCTTCCTGAAAATGAAATGCCTCTCACGCCAAACCATTTTCTGATTAACAGACCGTTCAATTCTCTCCCACCAGGAAAGTTCGACAGCCAAGAACCCGCCAGTTTCAAGTCTTGGAAGAATGTGCAGCAAATGGTCAACCATTTCTGGAAACGACTCGTCAAGGAGTATCTTCCGACACTGTTAAAGAGGTCCAAATGGAGCGATAGTGGTCAAACACCACTGAGAGTCAACGACATTGTTTGGATTCTGAAAGATATGACTCCACGTGGAATTTGGCCCCTTGGACGTGTTCTCGAAGTCTACCCTGGACGAGATGGACAACACCGTGTGGTGAAGGTGAAAACGGCTTACGGCACGTACGTTCGCCCGGTCTCCGCGCTCGCACGCGTTTTGGCTGATTAGCTCAATTTTTTTCTTGATTTTTTTTTCGAAACGGTTTTCTAGGCAACTTGGGTTACACCCTCTTCGACGATCTGGTCAAACGTCTGTGATGTGTTAGTTGGCCTCCTCTTTCCCCTGGAACATGTGCAACAATCAAGTCAGAAGTAAAACTTGAAAAAACATTGACTTTTGTCCTTATCGCAACCAAAACGAGTTGGTTGTTCCCGCAACTTAAAACTGATATAAAAAAAACTTAACAAACTGTCTAGAACAATGTAATTGAATCCTTATCTACATTCTCTTACATTTTACTTTTTGCAGCGTGACAACCTATACCCCTTCTGTGTCTTTTTTGTGCATTTGGATGGCCATTTATACAGTAGTCGGCTTATTTGTGCAGCGCGAAAACCATATAGGCACCCCCCTATTTGAGATCTCTTCGCGCATTAGTCTACAATTCTCTGTAGGTCGGCCAGTAGCGCGCCTTCTGGAGCTGAGTAATGCACACGTTTTGCTGTAAACATTAGCAACCTACTTTGGTGGCTGCATTTTGTGAGCAATTGAATCGAGAAGTTAAACGAGAAGCTTTTAAGACTCTTGCAAGTGAACCGAAGAACTTTTTTTGCGGTAATCTTGAAAGCAAATTGTTTCCAATATGGGTTCATTTGGAGGACTGCCTCATAGATGCTTGCAGGTTTTTCTTTTCGTCGGTTACTAGGTAAGTGACTTATTTATGAATATTGAGATCCAGCAGCTGGAGTGTGAGTCGATATGACAAAATCCAAAACAAAGACCAAGTAGCGTTGAATTGAAGCAACTAAGAAAGCTAAGGTAATTAGAGAAAAATGTCTGTTCCCCTTCTTGTGAATTTAGATGTTTATTTAAAAGTTTTTTTGTTTCTTCTTGCAGAGAAACAACCTTCACCCTCTCTGCATTTAGATGTTCATTTATATAGGAGTCTGTTTCTTTGTGCAGCGCAAAATCCACCCGCCCTCTACATTGTGACCTCTTCTCGTATTAGTTTCAACTACTCAGATTCATTTATCCTCTCTTGTAGATGCGTCAGCTGCGCTCCTTTTAAGCTCAGTAACACACCGGTTCTAGTCTTCAAAGAAGCTAAAAAGCTTCGAGCAAAAGCTAAGACACGTTTTTGCTGCAGAAATGCCTACCCCTTCTCTGGTGCCCCCCAGAATCTTGCAAGTGAATAGAAAAGCTTGCAAAATTCCTGAAAGAGAAAAAAAACGTGCCAGAATATTGCAAGCAACTTGATACTCGTATGCATTCACTTTCAAGGTTTATTCCGAGATGTTTGCAAGTTTTTCAATTTGTCAATCACTAGGTTGATGACGATTTTATGATGAACATTCAGATAATTTTCCCGCCTCGGGTCTGAATAGATTAGACAAATACTCAAAACAGGGAACAAGTAGCATTGGATTAAAGCAACTGAGCAGTAGCTGACAATGGTAATGTGATGATAGAAAAAATTGTTAGCCAACAGGATATGACTTCTAATTTTGAAGCGACATGGGTTTTCGCGATGCCAATTGAGAATAATTATTTCATTCTTGATTCGCGGAAAGTTATTTACCAGAGGAAAAATAAAAAACGATTGAAAAATGTATAAAAAGAGTACTTATTGATGTAGCGCAGCTATATTCTGATTATGACAATTTTAACCATACCTAGACAAAAAATAGCGAAAAAGGACAAATTTGGATATGTTTCCTGTCTTATCGCAGGCATTTCTGGCATTCTGCTCGTTTGTGATGAACATATACCTCATGTGTTGCTTCCTTCGTTCCAAGGAACTTCACAAGCTGGAAAATTATCCCTTATTTCTGCTCTCTTCCATCGACTTCTTTGTTACCGGTCCTGGCTACCTTTTCTTCTTTTTCTCTTCCCAATTCATACTCAACGGTTATAATCCAGAGAGCAACATAGTATATGCGTATGGAATGGAGGCCTACTCCCAGTTTCGGCAGCACCTACACTATCTTTTCGGTCGTAAAATTCTTCAAAATGTTGATCCTTTCTGGTACAGCTGTTTGCCAAGTTTGTTCATGATCCGGTTGACGGAGTATGGCTTTGGAATTTGCCAGGGAATTGTTTCTATATTCCGATTTGTTTGTTGATCTAGAATGCTCAAGCCTCCTAAAAATGATAGATTCAAAGTGTGCCTGTTTGCTAACCTGTTAAAGGCATAGTACAAAAACATCCTTTGTATAAATTCGATTTAGAAATTTTGTATGTTTTGAAATGAAATTTAGAAATTAGAGAAACATTCGAAAAATTTCAGTTCACATGAAGTTGTAGAGCTCATCTATTATTTTTTCCCGAAAAACAGAAAAAAAACACTGTCGACTTGAATTGCTCTTAAAATTGATCAAAATTTTGCCCATTTGTTATCACATGGGAACTTTACTGGACACACTGTGAAAAGTGGAACCCTGAAAATGTGCACGCGCATACTTCAGAGAAAACCTCAAAATTGTTTTTGTAACTTACCTAATTTTTTGCTTTTATTTAGGATAATAATTGGGGTCTGAAAGCTGAAATCCGATATCACTGCTTGAATTGCCATTACAATGATTACTCGTTGTAACAAGAAGGCTCGGTAAAGACCGTTCTCATATAATGTTCCGACCCCGCTCATTTTGTTGACTTAATTGTCTACCAAATGAAGCGAGAAAAGTTTCAAAAATACACATACTCTTCGAAAACAATTGGTTAATGCTCTTAAGTGCAAACCGATGAACGAATTACTTACTACCGCATTGGAGAGCCGATGATACTTCCTACTAATACAACTTCGAAACAAGACAAGCAGCAAAACATCAATTCACGTCTAACTCAAAATCTTTCTTTTTTATAAAATCACTATCGAAGTCAAAATACATCAGTTCAAACCTTAACTTAAGAATTAAACTTCTACTTCAACTTAAAGCAGACTTGTACCATCCTTGAGGAGACTTTGAAAAAAAGTCGAGAACAACAAGAAATGAGGCAAAGTCAGCCGTCAACTACAAATGCTAGATAGTCCTATTTACTCCTTTGGAGCTGTTGGGAGCATTCGTTAGCGAGAAAATGAATTTAATAATGCCACCTTGGATATCCAATGTTACTTGCCAATAATGAGATTACCCGAAAAGATAAAAACAAAGTTGTTCAACAGAAACAACTGTTAATTACGAGCGAAAAAAAATATTTTTTACAAACGCTTAAAAACTTAAGTTGAAATGGCAAATAATACCAAACAACAGTCTAAATAGCATCAATTAAACCTTGAATTAACACTTAATTGGATTCAAGAAAAACAATTGTATGTCTCCTGAGAGAATTTGGGGCTGCTCCTTAATGAGATTAGGTCACAAGTAGACAGAGAAAGAACAAAAGAGCAAAAACTGAAAATACGTTTATAAAATTTGAATCATTTTAAAAGTAAAAATCAAGGCTTCAACAGAAAAAATGGATAAATTCTTTTTACGTCCTAGCATGGAACCAATTAGATCTCTCATCCAGAACTTGTCATAGGGTTACGATAGAATGCGACAGATATGTCTAAGAATCAAGTATTGATATAAAATTTGGGAGAAAACGGTAAGTCGTTCAAAGCATCAACTGTCGTTTAAAACCATTATATATGATTAAATGCTCTCATAACCAAAACTAATACAAACTAATGATCAAATATTTTTTAAAAAATTAAAATAATCAAATCACAAACTATTTATGAAAACTGAGCCAAAAACCACTAAAAAACAAAAACTAGTAAAAAGAATAAAATTTGCTCTCTAGAAAGAGCTCTCATTTTTCACCCACAGTTTTTAACTATAGTAATTCAATAAAATCTTTCAACTTCATGGGAGGCAAAATCTACCTCAAATTAGTTGAGACAAATCGTTAAGACAACAAATTAACCAGTAGTGACGGAATTCAAAATTCCAAACAATGTTAAAAATATTGTTGAAGCCTTTGTAGGCCTGAAACATTCTTTGAACAGATTATGATTTTTTAATTGAGGTTTTTTGAATATCAATGAGCTTTCTTTTCAAAGGGACTATGCAAAAATATAACAAGAAAAAACAAGCAATGACGTTTGTTTTTTGAAAATTTTTGAAACCACATAGCTTCACAGCCAAAAAACACCGGCTTAAGCATATAAACCAAAAGAAAAATATTGATTGCTCCAACAAATGTGAATGGGACACGTCATTATTAAGATACAAGTTGTCAAGACCAAAAACAAAGGTGGGGAGTTCAAAAGGTCGATCATAATTTTCAAAACAAAAAAACCTCAAATTGAGTAACACCATTAGCGATCAACTGAAATCATGAAATACGATTGTTTATGTCTCCTACAGGAACCGCTGACTCCTGCCATTATCCAGAATGTGTGATAGCACTGCAAAAAAGAAAGACAACTTTATACAAAAACCAAAATTCCATTGTATTTGCCAAGAAAACGGCTTCGAAGAAGTTAAAACCATACACTACTCAGTTAAAAAATTGTATATGTACACAAGCATTTTCTTTCAAACGTTATTTGATCAGTTATTAGGGTGAAAATTGGACGACAAAGCAGCAAAAACAACTTCCATAATGGGCAAAATTCCAAAAAAAGTATTTGGAAACCTTAGTATCCAAGCAATGAAGCCCAAAGTTAAAAAAATAACCTATAGAATTTTAATTTTCACACACTGGAAGGAAAATGCTATTTGTATTTTTTGAGACTAAGCAACAGTTTAACAGAATCTTGAAAATAGTGGCAAAATTCAAAAATGAACTTAGATTTTTTTAAAACAAATTTACTCAAATACATAAGAGCGAATAGATGTTAAATGATAGCAATTTATAGGTTCAAGTGTACCATTAAGGGAAACCAACTGGATCCTTATCCATTGAAACGCAGTCATGAAACTGCAAAAAAGGACAACAAATGCGGTAAAAATACGAAGATAGAAACCTTGAAGATCTCTATGAAAACAAAATGTATGATAGCGAGGGCTTACTTTGACAAAAACAACGTGCTTGGGTAGTAGATGAATTTTGAATAAAACTATTCTGGTCTGTAATAAACATACAAAAACCAAAAAAAAAATGATAAACTAGTTTTTAAAAACTCATCTCAATGGAGTCTATTTTTTTATTGTCAAAAACCATAGAGACCAAAGCCAGCCTTGATAATTCGACGCTTTCAATAATAACAGCGAGCAATTCCATTGGTAACCAAAATAGATACTTCGGCAGCAAAATGTTACTACATCAAAACTGAAAGGTTCATTTTGCGTAATGATTGTTTTGAGTTACCAAAAAAAAGTTATTCCAAAACACTTAAAAGAAACGGGACTGGAACTATTTTTCCTAGTAGTTGTTTCAAGTCTGTCGGTAGCTTTAGGTCTTTACCTGCGGCAACTTTGAGAAAAAAACGGGCTGAAGAGACTTTTGCTGCCATTTTTGATGAAAAAAGGCTATATTTGAAAAAATCATCAGTTTTCAACCTAAAATTGTCGAATCAAAAGATTTAGCCATGCTCCTCTGTTTTTAGGCGAAACCAATAGCACCATTAATATCTCAATTAAAAAATTTAAGCAAAATTAACGAAAAATTGCGCAAAATGCTATAAAATGTGAATAAAAACAACGGATAACATTCCAATTGTTCACAAATCTTTGAACGTCGGTAACCGTCTAGAAAAAACGAAAATCTTTTTAATTTCATTTCCTACGCTGTACGGGCTTTCTGATGATACCAATCACAACTCTCTACGATGAATGTATCGATCGGCTAAAATTGACAAAAAAACACATTTGAGTCTATAGATTCCCCCCCCCCCCCCTAAAAAAGTCGGTAGCAACAATGAAAACAAAATTTGTTGGCGGGAGAGGGTGGCGCGGGGGTAAAGAAACAGTTCCTCTGTCAGATGGTGATAGCATACGAAAGATATATTTTGGTGGTGAAAGCTGCGGAAAAAGAAGCCATTTTAACTGCACCAAAAAGAAAAGCGAAATATTTTGTATCAACAGCAGTTATTGTGAGCTGTTTCTTAGCCGACGCATCATACAGTTACGCACAGGGTTACTGGATTTGCTGGCGCGGTTTCCGTACACTAAATAACCACACGATGAGTGAACTGATAAATCTGGGCTTGACTTCAGTTTTCTCGTTCATTCCTGCCCTACTCTGCATTTACTATTATTTCCAAACTTCTCTAGTTTTGTTAGCCCGCAAACACAAAGTAGGGCGAAACTTGAATTTGGTATTTTGCTTTTCAACTATCTGTGGAGTTTGGATTATTTGTACTCTTGTGAGGACAGCTCTCAATATGTATGTCTGGGTCATCATTTTTACTGTTAGGCCGTTGAAACACGTCAACTACCCTTTCGCTCTGCCCCAAAATTACGGCGACTTGGGGCGACAGTTTGGATCAGTGACCTCTTTGATTGACCCTTGGCTCATTTTGCTTAGCCAGAAGGATTACCGGAAACCATTCTTGGACAAAATTGAGGCAATAAAGGAGCGACTGAAACTTTGCTTCAGTAGACCCTAGCTGAGAATTGCTTGCATTAAGGTAATTTTAAGTTGCTCTGATGAAGAGAGTGAGAAAATTTGTCATTAATCGAGAAAAGCAGAGTCAACTTAATCGTGTATAACCCATAATTTCGAAGTAATTTGGACAGAAAAACGTGACCTTTCTTGAAGCACGCACTTTGCAAGTTTTAAAATCCCAAGTTTTAAAGTTTGAAAACCTGGCACTGGATATACGAAATCTAGCTTTTTAGGATCTAGCACTGCAGAGATGTGGTGATTCAAAACTTGAAAGTGTGAGTTTCAACAGGTGATTGTAACAAATGTATTGGTATTGATCCGAATAAAAAGTGCCGAAGCCGTTTCTCATAAAACTTTTTATAGGTGATCATTTTATTCTGCTTCAATTGCAGTGAACAATTTAGAGAAAACACCGAAGCGGCTGAAAAGCAACGACACCCATAAAACTACTGAATAATCGTTATCGTTTTCTATTTAAAAATATCAATATTTTCCACTCTCAACTAGGGTAAAAAATCAACACTCGCAAATTTGATCCTAATTTAGAGTTCATTAATGAATTTTCCAGCTTCCCTCATAATTCTATTCTCATTTAAATTTACCCACTTTACTTTTCAAACGTGAATACAGATGCTTTCATTCCTTCATTATATCTTTCCAGATAGTACTGTGACATCCTTCAATTATTTAAAATTTCACCTGTAAATTATATAAATTAACATAAATTTTCCGCAAGTTTGTGCCTGGCACGAAGTTTCAAAGTCCGACAAATAAAAAAAATACTTCTTGATGACATTCATTTTAGCAAGAAATATTGATGACAAATAAATATTTCTGGATAAAATTCAGTTTAGCAAAGCGGGTCTAAGCGAGGAAGTCAAACCATACGTAGTGGTGCTAAATCTTTAATAGAATTAGCACAAACTTTCTCAAGTCTTCTTTACAGTACATCTCGAACAACCTTTTACTTATTTTCAGTTGCTATGTTAGCAGTGTGAGTTTCCCACGTTTGTGGGAAAAGTCCATGTACGACCCCCCATTTCAAAAGCGGTAGCAAATTAGATATCAAGAATTACAGAACAATTGCCATGCTTATCTCCTTGTAACTACCATTTGATCGTATGTATAAATAGTTCTCGATGATTCTGAAACAAAAGCTTTGCATACAGCAACACGGTTTTAGGAAAAACCGTGCAACCATCACTCAGTTGGTTCTCTACTGCAACAGGTAGCATGAGTTACTTCACGGAAACAAAATGCCACTGACAGTATCTCGGCACAAAACCTTTGATACCATCAATTTCAAAGTCGAACTTTTAAAATTATGCCGGATGGGGTTTGATAAAACTTTGAGGTATATTCCGATATTTTTTGTCTGACAGCCAGCAGCGAGTTTTATTATCTTTTGAAAATCTGACTTTCGACCAAATAAAAGCGGTGGGCCTCAAGGGTCAAATTTTGCAGTCTTTTTTCCCCGCACATATAAACCAAATACCCAAATTTATTGCCAATGAGTACTATTTATACGCGGATGACACAAAAATTATCAGCATTGTGGAAGAAAGTAATCGCCAGCGTTGCCGATGTAAATGTTTCTACAGAGTTACAGACTACAACCATTTGATGTCATTAGCGCTTGATTTTCGCAATTATAGTACATATGCAAGACCTCCCAAATTCAAAAGAGAAGTGAGAATATCTATTTGATTTAGCTAAGAAGAATCTTAAGTACAAATTATACCCATATCGATGGGCAGCGTTTGAGAGAAATCAGATTCAAGCCCCGTAAGGGACTTGCTAAGCTTGGTGAAACCAAGTTTAGTAAATTGATTTTTATTATTATTAATTGGACAATATGTTAAAACAAAACGGCTTACTTGCTTTTCGATCGAAGTTAAGTCAGCAATTTTTGCAATGCAATGATGAATGCACAACTTTATTTCCAGACAAATTTTTAATCGAACGATATTTTTTGAATCGAACGATATATAAATTGCTTCAGCGCCAACTTATACACTCGCATGGGCTACGATGAACAGGTAGCTTCTTGCTCATGAGAATCAGATGTGTACAATTTCAAGCTGGTACGGAAAACAATTTCTGATGTGCACCGATTTATTGTTTGCATAAACCTGAAAATGCGGAAAAATTAGGTAGCCTTCGGAAGCTGTTCTTTAGGTGTCATGCATTAATCTATCATTTTAACAACAAATGGTTCACCCTGGCTTCAAAGATTACAAAATTTAAAGACCTTTGATACCAAAAATTCTTGCTACTACCGAACGCGTCCAAATTCGCTTTGCGGTACTTTAAGTCAAAAAAATCTTTCCGAACAGCATCAAAGTTAACAGTACAGTTCTAGACAACACATAGTCCAACTAAACTGAACCTTAGAACGTTATTGGCACGAACCGTTTCAACGCGTTCAATTGATAACGCATGACAGGAAAATCAAATGAAACCTTGAAACGAGTTCCACTTTCGCAGATGATCGCGGTCAGCTGATTTTATTATAACACTTCGAACCATAACTATTGATATCAATTAAATACATGTCTCTGACCCTACCACTTAAAATCAAAACCGACCACCCAAATTTAGTTTCATCGATTTCTCGGCCGTAGATGAAAGCATAGCCAACTCAAACAAGCAAAACTTTGATAAAACTCGACTACTCAGCTTAACAATGCATTAGCCAACTTTGCTAATCAACAAATGTTTGACTGGGCAAACATTGGGTTCGAACACAAACGCTCTCAACTTCACAAACATAACCATGCCACTAAATTATAGATATGGCACATGAAATTATAAATCGCGTGTTCAAATAAGCATTACTTATTTTAGCTGTGCCTCGGCTAGCTAGATTGATTAAATTCACGATCGCAACCACCGACAACGTTTTAGACTCAATCTTAACTATCAAATACTCGATCGATATCGAGAAACTATAAAACAACCATATTTGTGCTGTACAGATTTTGATTGAACAATTTTGAGGAGCTATTCAACATTCGTTTAACAGTGGAGAATTATGGTGGTGAACATCATTTTTGATGTGATCACCGGTTCCAAGGCGGGTAATGATGGGGACTTTAATGACAGACTCAACCATCGTTACTCAGCAGTGGTCCTCGCTTTCTGCGCCATCTTTGCAATGTCAACACAGCTTATAGGTTAGTTCGTCACTGTTTTTTTGGTGCCGTACAGACTTAGCTAAGCCGCGTTCTGGGAAGAGAGGGGTGTTGCGGTTGGTGTAAGTAGTATAAAATTCTAACTAGAACATCAACGGGGTGGGGGGACGGACAATTACTGCAGTAATTGTCCGTCCCCCCCCACCGTTGAGGTTCCAGTCAGAATTTTATACTACTGGTGTAATGATAGTGAACGGAAACTTGATACACTTCGAACATTTTGTCAGTAGCTTGAAACATCAAGAATTATAGAAAGATCTTATCACGGTTGACTGAGATTTCAAATTTCATGACAGAAAATGAAAATATCTCGTTTAATATTCCACGGGATGTTTATTTTCGTTCCACGACAAGATCTTTCCAAGATTTACCTTGTTTTAGAACGTTTAAGTTTTCGTTCTTTCAACCATGTATGATCAACGTATAACTCAGTAACAAAATATTTGTCTATTCCGTATCAACATGAGGAAAAATTTCTTAAGCGTATCTGTACAAGTTTAAAAAACTGACCACCGAACTCCGCAGCTTTGGGCTTATCCATTCAAATCATTTTAATTTATTCTAAAATCTCAAAGATTGTCATTTAAAATTAAAGCAGACTAGAATCGCATTCTCTCCAATTGTGATAGAAACTTTCAGAAAATATCTTTTTGGATTCAGTGCTCTAGCTTCCTTCTTTTAGTAAATGCAGAAAGTAACTTTCAAAACACATGTAGTTTAAAATAAAAACAGAATTGAAGCCATAGAAAATTTCTTTGATTGTACATTGCAAATTTTTTTCGTCACTCGCGAAGTTAGGCCTACTGTCCTTTTACATTTAGTTTCTGCTAAACCTGTAGACAATAGATGGAAAAAAACGTAACGTAATTTAAAACGTACTTGAAAAATTTTAGAGGTCAAATTTATCGACTCAGCTTAATTACTAGTTTCTAGACTCAGCGATAACTAGTTTCAAAATTTTTCGGTCGAATTAATAGTTAATGGCTGAAAAACAATTTGAAAATTCGGATCTATTCTGTTTTGCCTCCCCCCCCCCAGCTTAGTGCGCATAAATTTTTTATGACCCCCAGGCGCACGTGCTATTTTCTTACATAGTAACGTGCTATATAACAACCTATAATTTGTTACTTGGGGTCATAAAAAACCCAAAAGTGTGGGGGGGGGGGAACAGAATAGATCCAAAAATTCGGAAGTTACAAAAAGTCTACTTTGTGTTACGGCTGTTTTTCCCATCATTCTTTACAATCCATGTTACTATCCATGTTGTTATATTAAGAGTGGCGTGAATTGATACTAACACACAGTTGCTAGTGCCATGTGATAGTTATCAAAAACCGAGGCAAAGTCAGGTTGATGAATAATTTCGAGAGGGCGATAACAAACATCTGGTTATGTTATTAATCAACTCTCATTGCGATTAGATCAGTTGCAGATTTGATTAACCTGCAGTTATGCAAATAATCTATCTCAAAGTGACTGAATTCAAAACATTAGGACAAGTTTGATGTAGACCTCCGAAAGTTACTCAAAAACTTGTCCCCTCAGGAGTTCAAAAAAAATCTCGGTACTGAAAACAATTGAGTTTTAAAATTCGTGCATTTCCAATAACTCGGTTTTAATACATGAAGTTGTGTTTTTTAATCGAATCTGAACTAAAATAGCGGAAAATAAATTTGAAACGTTTTTCAGAATTCTTATTGTTTTCTTAATTTGATACGTCAATTTCAAACATTTGTGTAGTTTAGAGAGCGAGATCAAGATTTTCACAAAGCCCTGGCAACTAACATATAATGAGAGGTTTAATCAAATAATGGACCAAAAATGTACTTTATCTAAATAAAAATAAGATTGCAGTACAAACAAAAAACAATGGTTTAATTCTTGTACATTTGGCACAAGAATACAAAGACAACAAATGAATAGGAATTGGTTTATTTTCAAAATGGATGCCAAGAATCGGAGTGCCCAAAAATCAAAGTTTTTTCCAAAAATCTGATGTTCATTAAGTTTTTAACAGGCTAACTTCAATTAAGATACTACAGTCCTCTGGTTGATATTGGTTGTAGAATTAATAGACAATTTTATGGTCCATCAAATTCACATTTAATTTCAGTATTGTGAGGGTCTATATTCAGTTTTTAAAATATCGGAACTAAGACTGAAATCAATGTACAGCTTAAATATTAAAAAATCGATTTCATATTGACAGTTTGGCATTTAATATCATTTACGTTTTAAGCTTTCAAGTTTTTCGAGAAAACTTAAGGACTTTCAGTTGCCTTGGTACCAAAACCCATCAAACTGAAAAAAATCTTTAAAAGTAAAATGAAGAAAACAAAAGGCATCAAGACATCTCAAAAATAAGGAGAAAGACTTCAAATGAACAAATACATAACAATAGCTGGCGTCATGGTCAGATTTGTTGGTGCTAGGACAATAGATCGAAAAACAACAGATCGAAAGCGAAAATTGGGACAATAGATCGAAAATTAAATTATTCAAGTGGAGTATTGGCCAATCAGATTTCAGCGCTCATTGATTATACAGCATATAACATGTTCTGTTGTGATATTTTGTTCGGTTGTGATAGATTCATATCAAGTCCCACGGGCCGCTAAGGCATGGCCATGGCTCGCGAGGAATGGCCATAATGTGGTAATTATATTGCAGCTCGCAAATAATGCTTAATTTCAACCAATAAGAACAGATTAATTTTCGATCTATTGTCCCAAATTTTCTGTTTTCGATTTGTTGTCCTTTCGATCTACTGTCCGGTCACCAGATTTGTTAGCACGCAAAATAGTAATTTAAATTGAACGAGACACATTCAGCTGAATTTTCTGACTTTTTTGCATCGGTGGACAATCTTATTCTAACGAATTTGGCCTTCATTCAAAAATAATTTGTTTCGATCAAAACTCTTTATCGCTAAGAAACAGTCGCAAGCTTCGCTACGTGTCACCAAATTTAATATGACACAATTTGAATCCGTATTTTAAATCGGTAGAACAAAATATCGAGTTTTCTCCATCTGAGCTTTTCACAAACAAAGTGGCAGAGAACAATTTATTTAATTTTAGGCTAGATTACAATTTATTCTTTTAAAAATTTGCAATAAAAAAAATTGACGTGAACATCTATGAGGAATATTACATTGAAAGCACATTAAATGGAAGAGATAAATTTAAGGACAGGAATAAAAGCTAGCTTTGTTTGATTTATCTTAATTTCTGGAGTTTTGATTCGTTCTTTTTCGTCTATTGAAATATGAACTCTAATCTAAACTACGAGTTTCTGAAATTAAATACTGCGTTTCATTTTCATAATGTACAGTCTTTACAGCTCAAATGTAGAATGAAACTGGTTTAAGTTATAGACTCAAAGTCAATGAATGATTTTGTTCAGTTTCAAAATTTCCCTTTTCTTTGATTCGAATCCCTTATTGATCGGTGGGGTTGCACATTTCGTTTATTATTTATTTTAAAACTGACTTTCATCAGTTCAGTTTACACATGGTTTTATCTTTTTGTACAAGGCATCAATATCGTCCAAATAGTTGCGATATGTGATCGTCGCACAAACAAGAGACCCAGTTACCAAAGCGGGCACAAACCCACAACACCAAGTATCTTGTCCCGTAACGTACAACCCTTTAATCTCGGTTTTAAATCGAGACATTCTCGAAAACTCCTCCGAATATCTATACATTCCGTGACTCATTCCATACACCTCTCCTTGGTTGGAATTCAGGTACATATTATTTGTAACAGGGGTTCCGATTTCAAACACCTCAACTTTGTCTTCTAATTGAGGGTAACTTTGCAAAACGCGCGCCCATATTTTCTTAGCGAGGGCTTCCTTCAAGCTTGAATACTGATCGCCTCGTTTTGTAGTCGGTTTATCATCCCACATTTCAAACCAAGAATATGGACATAAAGTTATTACAGTACAGGTACTTGTAGGTTCGCTTTGATTGACATCAAACGACCTGTCTTTAGCTGATGGAAAGCTAACATAAACAAAAGGAAGGCTCAATTCATCAACAGCTTTCCAGGGATCACTTTCAGAACTCCAATTTTCAAACAATTCTTCAAAATTAAGGTTATCATACATCCATGTATTAAACGCTGAAAGGCCAAGTTCTCCGCTCGTTGCCGAAAGACCCACAAAAAGACTAAACCCGCCCATGCTAGGTTGCATAGTTTGTCGAATGGCATCAATATTTGGGCAAATTTTTGAAACTAAGTCTTTCGGAGGCATCATTTTTACAAAAGTGTTCACAAACCCTGCGGACGATATGATATATTTGGCTTTAACCTGAGCAACTTCTTTGTTAGCTATTAGAACGTTCACGCCTTTGCAGAGCAGCTTTCCGCCGGGATTTCGGTCTAAGATTAAACTATCAATTTTTGATCTAACGTAACATTTTCCTCCGAATTTGTTTATTCCTTTCACAAGATAATAAGGGATGATGGACGGGCCATGTTTGGGGTAAAACCCCCCTTCTTTAATGTAATGATCCGCCACACAGATATTCAGAAAAAGGTTTAAATACTTCGAAGGCAAGGCTAAAGTGCCATAAATGTATTCTATACATGCTAAAACTTCCTTATTTGAAGTTATTTCGCTGAACGCATCTTTCGCTGTCGTTCTGAAATAACGTTTCCATAATTGGTACTTTGTACCCAAAGGAACGCTTGAAAGTCTTTTTGAAACAAACTCAGGTGCCATTTTCAAAATCGCAAAGAACATAGATACGTCTCGACCCGATTTCATAATTTCTAACAACCGATCAAAGACTGCTTCGTTTCCCGGAAACTGTTCGCTTAGTTTTGTTTTCCATTTTTCATATCCACCATAAATATCGATAGTTTTGAAGTTATCCTTATTTTCCGGGTCGCCAATTTCAACTTTATCGAATCTCTCGTCCATCGGATACCATGTAATTTGCCCTTCTGTAAGCTGGTCAAGTAGCTGGCAAAAGTTTTCATCGCCTTTCATATCTCCGACATAGTGTAAGCCAGTATCAAATTCAAATCTTCCTTTTTTGAAAGTATGGCACCCCCCACCTAGCTTTGTGTGTTGTTCAAATAAGGCCACTTTATAACCATGTCGGGTCATTATTGAGGCAGCGACCAAAGCGCTCGTTCCTCCGCCGATTAGAATGACGTCGAAATTTTCCTGCTCCAGGGTCTGCTTTGTAGGAACTTCACCCCGTAGAATCTCCATTTTGTCTTCTGGAACTCTGTCATTGTTTGGTTTAGGTTTGCGTTGATCTTCGAGAAAAATATTTTTGTGGATTCCGAAGAATCGGTCAAACCTCCGAGTACACATTAACACAATCGGAGTGAATATGATTGTGTTGAGAATGATCCAAAAGACCAGTTCAAGCACAAACCAGAAAAAGGCAGTTTCCATTGCGATAAACTGAAAATATAAGAAACTGACTAACGTCGGACAAATTCATCTCGAACGACAGGCGGGGTAATTTAATTCAGAGGGGCTGTAGTCTAGATATTTTTAGGGTATTCACCATAGCACCTTTTAACATAAAATAAAAATAAGTTAGCAGAAAAGATCACCCATAATGTAGCAAAGAATGCCTTTGAAATTTTGCAAAATTCCTCTGAAATACCACTGGGCTATTGAGAAGCCTCAAAAATGCAAAAATGGGCAGAGTTTGGAACGTACCCTCAAAAAGAAGACCTACTGATAATAAACTTTTAGGCTCCTGAAAAATTTGTTCTTGATTGTTCCCGATAAAAAAAATTTAAAAAATCAGTTTTGTAGTTCAGAAGCATTCCTGTGACAATAGATTACTTCTCTAAACTTTTATAAAAAATTGAAACACTCACGTGCACATTTTAAAATGCCGAAAGTTTTCAGTGTCAGAAGTTATAATGCCAGAAGTTGCTACTTAGCCAGAAGTTGAATTTCGTTGACTTACGTCATTTTAAAACGTGCGCGTTTCGTGTTTTAAGCATGGTTAAGTGACTCTGCTTGAAGTCACTTCGAAATTCTGACTTAATATCCCGAACCGCTTCACGGTTCTCGATAAACGCCAGAAGTTCTCAGTGACTTCAAGCAGAGTCACTTAACCATTACTTCTGTGTGCATGTGATGTCAGCGAGAAAGTAGATAACTCCTTTCAACTTTGTTTCCCTCGCCCAGAAGATCTGAAAGAAACGATTTTCCAGAGAGTCCTTAAATTTTTCCAGGGAGTCCTTAAATTTTTCCAGGGAGTCCTTTAAACTGTTGGGCGCCTGGCGAGTTCCACCCTGGTTGGGTGATGTACGCGGACAATGTGTGTTTCGTGAACAAGACATACTACATTGCACAAGAAGACCACGTGACCACTGCCAGGAGGGACGGAGAGACAGTGTATGTCCAGTTCTACCAGTGGTACCCTGTCATCCTCATACTCATGGGGGTACTTTTCTACGTACCCCAGATGTTCTGGACCGGAATGCTGGGCTCTTATGGTTAAGTTTTCCACTAGACTAAATTGATGTTAAAATAACATGCTGTGAGCGAGAACATCCAAATTATAATTGTGCATAATATAAGCTTGACAGTATGGTATAAACTTGTTCAATGGCATAAACGTGATCTTGATGAACAAGAAAACCAGGAAAATTTTTCCAAGTTTGTATATGATTGTGTGAATTCGTGCTCATTATCCAAAAGCAAAAATAGTCTTACAAAAATGGATGCAAGCAATGTTTACAAAACATTCGACTAAGTAATCAATTTTGTTCTATACACAATAGTGACAGAAGTAAAATTGACTAACTGCTCAGTAATTTTGTTTAGAGATTGACATGAACAAGATGGTGAACACGGTTGACAACTGTGAGTTGATAATGAAGCCTGAAGACAGAAAGAAGAGTCTGATGGACTTGGCCACCTTCTTGGACAAACACCTCGAGGCCAAGAAACGTCTCTCGGACATTAACAAGAAAAATGGTACTAGCTTTCGTTTGTGCTCAATAACGGGGGGGGGGGGGAGAGAGATCTCAACTCTAACTCCTGGGACCTTATATGTGATATGAACCTTATCAGTTGCGTTGACGAATGAAAATGATCCATCAAATTACAAGATTAAAAGGAACCGCAAACATGTATTAGATCAATTATGTCAAAATAAATTGGTTTGCGTTTCAGCCAATTTTGTGAGCAAGGCACTCTTCAAATGCAGAGACAAGTAAGTCACATAACAAGAAGACACTTAATTCTCTTTTTGATCCATTGAGACAAAATTGGATCTATTCTGACCTCTCCCTGTGTTATTTGTGTCCACAAAATATGTGTTGTGATATAGCACGTGACTATAAAAAAGATAGCATTTTTGTCTGTGGGGCATAAAAGTTAAATGTCCACTGAGCTGGTGGGGGGGGGGGGGTCAGAATAGGTCTACAAAATTTATGAAAATAAGGCAAAAATGCTATCTTTTTAAGTTTTCCTTAGAATGCTATCTTTAAGTTTTACTTAGAGTTGAAGAAAGTTCGGTTAATTGCGAAAACGTTATCAATTGTGCAAGTCAAAATGCTTTAAAATGAGAACAAAAATAACAAAATGAAAGATAGTGCACAACTACAAAAATTTTGATTGTACTAGCCTCCGTATATTTAGAAAGGGGGGGGGGGGGTGACAGGGGTGGGATGACTGAGGGCACCAAACTTTAAAGACCAAGAGCCACCCCTCACCCTGAAGTTGTTTCCTCAGAACAGTTTTAGTGCATACTTAGAGACTAGTAAAGCGCAAGACTCTAAGAGCTGATAGGCCATTTAATACCCTCCCAGCGCTACCTGTTCATCCCGTTTTTGAGGACGAAAAGTCAAATGGGTCAGACGAAAAATTGGTCAAGCGAAAAATCGCATTAAAAAGACCACAGACTAATATAATTCATACCGACTTCGTTTGAGAGCAATTAATCACAATCCAAAAAATGTATCAATTTATCTTTTTCTTTGGAAGATTTCTACCAACCGCAGAACGAAGAGCTTGACAAAAAAATACTGATATCAATCTAAGAGGCTTAATTAATGACGCAACTTATCGTGGGTCCTTCCAATTTGACACGTTTGCTATAAGAATCTTAGAGCAATCATGGGACGTTTGTTGAATTGTTACGCTACCTTTTCATTCTTTTTGATTATCCTAGATTCTGAGAAAAATATTTTAAAATCATAAGTCAAATATTTAGACCTAATCCAACTTATTTCCAATTGTAGGGACTCTGGGGCCAGCATGGGCACGTACTATCTCATCGTGAAGATAGCGAATGTGGTGAATGTTCTGATACAGATAATCTCTCTCAACTGGATCATTGGTCCAGGTACTTGGAAATGGGGATTTGAGGTCATCGTCTGCATCCTCAACGGAGACCCCTGGACAGACACCTGGAGATTCCCAATGACCACCTTCTGCGACTTCCAACGACACGACGATATGGGTCAGTTGCGTTTCGATATCCCCCCCCCCTTGTATATAATTTCATATAATCCAGGTTGAGGTCCTAAGCCAAAAAGCAATCTGGTCAGATCTTGTCCAAAATTTTTTGCTTTCAATGGTGTCCAGGGCGGTAACTTTAGTCTCGTAATGCTCATGTTCGCTGGATCAAGCTGAGTCTGACAAGAGGT
The DNA here is from genome assembly GCF_964194025.1 of Convolutriloba macropyga. NCBI lineage: Eukaryota > Metazoa > Xenacoelomorpha > Acoela > Convolutidae > Convolutriloba > Convolutriloba macropyga. The sequence continues at coordinate 7,430 of NW_027453736.1, read as the reverse complement.
CCTTTCATTCCGTTTTATTAACTGTTTTATCATTGATATTATGGCGTGAATAGGCTAACATTCAAAAGACCTGCGTATAATCGTGAATTCGACAGCAAGTCATTTTCTCCTATTATCTTTCTACATAAGAAACCCCACAAAATTAAATTTCAGATAGTGAATTTCCTGATATCTGAAAAACTTACGAAATCTAACTATAACAGGAATCGTGCAGCAAGAGACGGTGCAGTGTGTGTTGGGAGTGAATCTGTACAATGAGAAGATCTTCCTGTTTGTGTGGTGCTGGCTCTACTTCATGCTGGTCATGAACATCGTCGCAGTTTGCAACTGGATCAGCACTCTTTACGCCAGCAACAACCGATTCCGGTTCATACATTTCCAGAGTCACTTCGAATCCAATTCCTCCTTGTTTTTAGCTTATTTCGAAAAAATTCTTAGTCAAAAGAGCTTTTCATTTCAATACACATCAGTTTTTGACAAAATTGAGACGTATGATGGAAAATTCTGTGTCTTGTTTCTAACTAAATCCAGTATAGGAATTGAAATCACTTATGTTGATCTCAACTTAATTTAATTCCCTTGAATATTACCACACGGTTGGTTGTAATCGCCACCGAGAAGTTATCAAACACCGAGGCGAAGCCGAGGTGTTATGATAACTTCGAGGGCGATAACAACCGTGTGGTAATTTTTTTAATCAACACCTGTTGCGATCATTTCAAAATTGAACACAGTTTTATTGGTTTTTCAATTTCATTTTTTGTAGATAATTACATTTTCAAAGGTAAGTGATATTTCGTCGGATCTGTTCTTCGTTTTGTCCTCATGCGCCCCCCCCACATACACACACGCACACACACACACACACACACACACACACACACACACACCCACACAAACACACCCAAATGGACGCGCACACGCACCCACGAGCGCACACACACAAACACAACCACACACACGCACACACACACAAATACACACACGCACACACACGCTCACAGACACACACACATGCACACACACACACGCACATAAGCGCGCACACACATACACAATACAAACACACGACACATACACACAAACCACACACACCGCACACACACACAACACACACGCCACACAAGTTTTTTTTAGACTACAAGTTTATCAAAGCACACGCGTACATACGCACACGCTCACACACAAACACACGCGCGCACACACACATACGCGCGCAAACACACACAAGCACATACACACGTGCACACACACAAACACACTCACACAACCACACATACACACGCACGCACAAACACACACACATATACCACGCACAACACACACACACCACACACAAACCACACACACGCACACACAACACACACACACCGCACACACACAACACATACGCCACACTAGTTTTTTTAGACTACAAGTTTATCGAACCGTTTCCATCATTAGAGTACGAGTTTATCACAACTCTTTTTATCGCCATTGTTTATTTAGTAACAGTGGCGATAAAAGAGTGTGATAAACTCGTAGTCTAATGCTGAGGTGTTTTTCCAGTGTCGATCGGGTACTAAAATTTATTACACTGGCAGTTTATTTAACTGCTATTATCGCAACAGGTGTTGATTAAAGACGGTTGTTAAATTTAGTTAATGAAGTTCATGTACGCAGAGAAGAACATCCGGTGAACTGTAACTAAATGTGAAAGTATATTTTTGGGTTACAAATGGTCCCTTATCTAACTAGAAACAACTCAAAACCATGATGACCGGATCGCACATTTTTTTACTATGTAGTCTTCAGCCAGCTACCCTTTAGAAAAACTGAGAATTTGTGGATCTATTCTGTTTTTATTACCACACGGTTGGTTGTTATCGCCACCGAGAAGTTATCAAACTCCGAGGCGAAGCCGAGGTGTTATGATATTTTCGAGGGCGATAACAAACGTGTGGTAATTTTTTTTAATCAACACCTGTTGCGATCATTTCAAAATTGAACACAGTTTTATTGGTTTTTCAATTTCATTTTTTGTAGACAATTACATTTTCAAAGGTAAGTGATATTTCGTCGGATCTGTTCTTCGTTTTGTCCTCATGCGCCCCCCCCCCCCACATACACACACGCACACACACACACAAACCCACACAAACACACACGCAAATGGACGCGCACACGCACCCACGAGCGCACACACACAAAAACAACCACACACACGCACACACACACACAAATACACACACGCACACACACGCTCACAGACACACACACATGCACACACACGCACATAAGCGCGCACACACATACACATTACAAACACACCACACATACACACAAACCACACACACACCGCACACACACACGCCACACAAGTTTTTTTTAGACTACAAGTTTATCAATGCACACGCGTACATACGCACACGCTCACACACAAACACACGCGCGCACACACACATACGCGCGCAAACACACACAAGCACATACACAAGTGCACACACACAAACACACTCACACAACCACACACATACACACGCACGCACAAACACACACACATATACCACGCACAACACACACACCACACACAAACCACCCACACGCACACACACAACACACACACCGCACACACACAACACACACGCCACACTAGTTTTTTTAGACTACAAGTTTATCGAACCGTTTCCATCATTAGAGTACGAGTTTATCACCACTCTTTTATCGCCATTGTTTATTTAGTAACAGATGCGATAAAAGAGTGTGATAAACTCGTAGTCTAATGCTGAGGTGTTTTTCCAGTGTCGATCGGGTACTTAAATTTATTACACTGGCAGTTTATTTAACTGCTATTATCGCAACAGGTGTTGATTAAAGACAGTTGTTAAACTTAGTTAATGAAGTTCATGTACGCAGAGAAGAACATCCGGTGAACTGTAACTAAATGTGAAAGTATATTTTTGGGTTACAAATGGTCCCTTATCTAACTAGAAACAACTCAAAACCATGATGACCGGATCACACATTTTTTACTATGTAGTCTTCAGCCAGCTACCCTTTAGAAAAACTGAGAATTTGTGGATCTATTCTGTTTGACACCCCCCCCCCCCCTCCCCCCGTTCAAGATCGTTCAAGAGCAATTAAACAGTTACAAATTATATGTTGTTATATAGCACAATACTATGCAAAAAAATGCACGTGCGCCTGGGGGCGTAAAAGATATTAGCCCACTGGGGGGGGGGGGCATAGAGTAGACCCGAATTTGCTATACAAATTTTTGAATTACAAAAAAGAGTGTTTTACGCTTAGATGGATTGAGAAGCACATTCTGATGGGCAACAGGACTAAGGGCCCCGATCAGGTGACTTACATTCAGGAGAAGGAGCACAACAGAAGAGCCTTGAGGGCTTTCGTCATGAGCTTTTTGCGACCCGATGGTGTTTTCATGCTACGGTAAACCTTTTTTGGTCTTTCCCACTACAGTCCCTCTCCCACCTTAGCGCACCCCCCCCCCCCCGCTCAATCATGTTAAACATGTCATAATGGGGGGCTATAACGGTAAAGACTCCTTATTGATGTTTCACTACAATATCAAAACACCATAGAAACTGTGGTGGGTGGGATTATATATTCTAATACCATTAAAAACATGCAACTTGATCAGTAAAAATCGGGGACACGCCTTTAATTCACGTTTTTTATCGCACATTTAGATTGATTGCTGCGAACACGACCTCGATCAACATGACCGATCTCATTTGCAACTTGTGGCATCTCTACACCCAGAAGCCAAGAATTCAAAAAAGTTTCCCGAAACTTCCCAACATTCATGCCCTCGATGAGCATTCCGAGAAGCCAGGAAAAGAATAGAATGTCCATGAAAAATAACTGAATTTTATTGATATTATCATAACTTTGGACTACTGTATTATGAAACATGGAAAAATACTAATATCTTTACATTTTCTAATCAAGAACAAAGTGAACCGCATAAAAAGATCAACAAAGAGCCTAACAGGAAGTAGTTCAATGCGAGGTTGGCAAGTCAACTTCTAAGTAGAAGAAGACGATGGCGGTCAAGCAAGCGGATAGGCAAAAAAGCACAGGTTTGAAAAACAGGTCAAGCCGAAAGTTTGAGTTTAAGCCCACGCCCCCAGAAATTATATCCCTCCATAATGATATTTACTGTAATTGGATATGGGGGTAAAGCTTTATCTGAACGCTAAGCCGAGGTCTATATAACTGTTGGCTCATTAATTTTTTTCTGGCCGGCGTAAAATCCAGTTAAACAATTGCAATAAAAAACAAACATTTTACTCTTGAGCATCCAATAAAACCTTCTTATCAATTTGAATAAAAAATACCCACAGTTTGTCTGTGTTTAACAATGCCTACTTTAAAAAGCTGCTATTTCATCATCACTGTGAGAAGTAAATCAGTTTAGTTTTAATTATTCAAATAGCTTAATTGTTGCGATAAACTTATTAAATAGCCCCCGAACATATATACCTCCGCTATATATTCAAATACGTATGCGGCTGGGCTGAATCAAACCTACACTTTTTCAAGCCTCGCCACCCCAGCCGTACGCGAGTGAACCAATCTCCCACCCCGACTCATCAAATAAGGTCGTATCATTCTAACTGATTTCATTTTAGAACAATTTCTTATTTTTGAACGTTAGCAGGCTCGGTGAATGGGATGGTTTGATGCCAACCATCTTCCTTCATCACATCAGGTCGTACCATTCTAACTGATTTCATTTTTAGAGCAATTTCTTGTTTTGAATGTTAGCAGGCTCCTCGATGCCAAACCTCTTCCCTCCAGCTGGATACTTCTCGTCTTGGGTACTTCTCGTACCAAATATATAGACGAGGGTCAAGTACATAGTTGTGTTCACTCCTATCGAGGTGCTAATTTGCTAGATCTCTGCGATGTTATCAATCAATACCCAAATCAGAAACTGAACACTTCTGTTGTAATTGCTGGATTCAATGATCACTGTAGTAGTACTGAAACTTTCATAGAGCAATGGAAATTCCTAATTCAGCTCATTATTGTTCAATTTAGCCCAGATAATTTGATTGTTCCCAAAGTTATACCCACCAGCTGTAATCGCCTCATAAATAAGAAAATTGGTGCCCTTAACTACGCTTTGTATAATTATATTGATTCGGTGCCTTAAAGCTGTTTATTGTTTCACCCTAATTTAGGACTATTCTTGAACCTAACCTGTTCTGTAAAAACGCCGTGCGCTTCTCCTTTCATGGAAAAGATGCTTTCACTATTATTCTGTTTAACATCATTCAACACTTTAAATATCGTTGCAGTTATTACGCTTCTGTAATTATCTTAATCTTGTCCCCCTCAGTGCAGCCTTCACCACTCCTAGCGCGTAGTCTGATGGCTGATCAAACCCATTGTCCATTCTGCAAGTGTCCCCTACGTAGAGGAAGCGTCTGGTGTCATACGTGTTATAGTTAATTTCACGTGAAAAGCAGCGGTCTAGCGGCAGCGAAAGATTGATCCGAAAACTTCAGCTGCAAAAGCTGCTCTTTGGTCACCGCAGCCACCGAAACAGCAATCGGAACGCCGGCATCACACAATGCTTTGACCGTTTCCGACACTGCATTCATAGATCCTGCAACATCTCACGCCCCCGATTGTTCTGTCACCACACAATCGGATAATTTTTGGGAAAAATTCCAGCCTCATCACGCGGTAACAGCGCGCAAAATATACCGCGAGGTTGTCACATGGAAGCCCTCGCTCTTCACGCTCAGTAAGCTCAACACAGGGATTAGTTCGTCGAAGCCATTCACACTGTCTTCTCCCCGATTACCGTAGACACGGATAGATCCGATATATATCTCTGACCCCTGTATGATATTTCCGCAATTAACCATCAGTCGAACAAAGAACAAGGACAATGGATCGAACAATAGGACCATCAAGCGTAGACTGCCTGCATGGCACAACTTCAACTTATCTGAACTGTTATGTGAAGCGAAGGCAATCCTAATGAGAATGAATTCAAGGAACAAAAAGCAACACTCTGACCTCAAGATGTTCATCGATTTCATGTCTCGTGTTAAGATCAGTAATGCTATTCGCGTTCTTTCTGAGGATCATAAAGGCGGCGTGCTCGCACCTACCGATCTCATGAACGGTAGTCCGGTCCTCGAGTCCTGGGATTTGATTGCATACAATGGTTTCAACTAGTGGCTCGGGATAAATGTCCAGGTGTGAGACCTATTGGTATTGGTGAAGTAATGCGTCGCATCACCGGACGCATAATTGTCGACTGCATCAGGCAAGATCTAACATCCCTCGGTGTAAACATGCAGCTGTGCCTGGGCCAGAATTGCGGCAAAGAACATGCCATGCTTTCGCTTCGCCGCAGTTTTGTTGATCCCGAAAACGAAGCAATTCTATTAATTGATGCCAAAATCATTTTAACGTGCTCAATAGACAAACAGCATTAGAGAACGTGAACGCCTTATGCTCATCATTGCATATTGCCTTACAAAATTGCTCTAGCCATCCGTCTTAACTCTACATCGGTAAGTCGACCATTCTGTATCAGAAAGGTACGACACAAGGCAATCCTCTTGCGATGGCAATGTATGGAATCGAAATCCTACCCCTAATAACAAGACTTCACAATGACTCCTTGACACAAAAATGGTATACTGCTGAAGGTAGCGTCGTCGGTAAGTTGAAAAATATCAGGGCGCTCATCGACAAGCTTACTCAGCTTGGTCCCAAATACAGATATCTTGTCAATCCTCCGAAGTGTCAGTTGATAATTAAGCCAGGAGGCGAGCGCCATGAGTCAACTGTGTTTGCAGGCACAAAGCTGGTAATCGCGCAATGCGCTCGAATCCTAGAATCAATTATTGGGAGCTCTAAGGCAAGTAAATTTTTCTTGAAAGATGCAGAAATTAAATTCACAAAATTTTGGACAGATTTGGTCAGTTTGCTCTCACCTCTCCACAGAATGCCTATGCATGTTTGACGAAGGGGGCTCAACAGAAATTGAGCTACCTCTCGCGTACTACAACTTCCATGGACGGGTTTCTGGGCAACGTGGATGAGCAGCTTGGCCAAGTCATACCAAACATCGTCGGCAAAAAAAATATTCCAAGAGGAAATAACTTTTTTTCTCTCTCTCTCAGAATGGGTGGGCTCAACATTGCCCTCCCACATGATGTTAATAAAAATCGTGAGCAATCAATTGAATTCTCAAGTCCATTGGCGTAATTCAATATTTATTCATTCGAAATTCAACAATGTGAATAAGAACAAACCAAGATCAGTCTCAGACAGAAAGCAGACATGCAACGTGAAATCATCTCGAAAAAATTCAGATTTGAAAACAATTTACCAGAAATGAAGAATACTATCCAGCAGGCCTCGGCGAAAGGAGCATCTATCTGGCTTAACGCGCT
>NW_027453735.1:5000-32493 GCF_964194025.1 Convolutriloba macropyga | reverse complement strand
AAATCATTTTTCACCCTCTTAAAGTACCCAGAGATTAGATATTTAGAAAAAACTTGTTTCATTAGTGAAAACTAACATTCAAACAATTTGAAATGTATTACTCTCGGTAATGTAAACTATATATGCGTCATCAGTATGTGTAATTGTACGTCATTTTTAATCCGCTCAATATACATGTCCCGGAGAAATAATTCCTAAGTAAAAGTTGATTCATGCGGAAAATTATTTAAAATTATTTCAAAATGTATGAAGCTCGGTCATATAAACTATAAATGAGTCAATACTAGTAAACAATAAATCATTCATTATCTTTCAATGTACAAGCAGTAGAGTGAAACTTAATCAATGAAAGTTAGTATTCTGAAAAGAAAAAAAATATTCAAAGGAACATCTATATTATGCACTTACATTACATATGATTCATCCGGGCTCAGACGTACACAATCTCAGATCACATAATGTACAATAGTACGGCAATTTTTTGAAAAATTTTTTTACTAGAAAGTTGTTTTGAATGTAAATTCTTCAATGGAAACTTAAAAAATTTCACTTTTGTGCTCATTGTCGAGAAAGAAATGTTCGATTGTTTATAGTTTCCCATCTCTGAAGGTACAAGTGTTATACCAAAATATACCTATTGATAACTTCCACCAACTCACACCAAACTGTGTTACAGATTACTATGCATGAGTTGGAATTAACCGATGTACGTCTGACTCAGTGTTAATTTTTTTTGTATAAGTAGCTAGAAGACACCAACACTCAAGAGTTTTTCAAAAAAAAGTCCGGAATTTTTTTCCAAAATTGGTAGACAAAGGATTTGTTGTTGTTGATTGGGCAAACTGGTTTTTCGTAACGTAATTATAACGAAACAAATTTACGCACTTGCAACTAAAATCATTATTTTTTTTTCTTTTTTGAAAAACGAAGCAAGGAACCATGCATGCACTTAGAGTTCTATTTGGTAGGTTTTCGTGCAAGCATGGTTCATTGCTTCGTTTTTCAAAAAAGAAAAAAAATAATGATTTTAGTTGCATCATTATAACGAAATTCTAACGAAATTATAACGAAATTATAAAGTTGCATCATTATAACGTGTAATTATAACGAAACAAATTTACGCACTTGCAACTAAAATCATTATTTTTTTTTCTTTTTTGAAAAACGAAGCAAGGAACCATGCATGCACTTAGAGTTCTATTTGGTAGGTTTTCGTGCAAGCATGGTTCATTGCTTCGTCTTTCAAAAAAGAAAAAAAAATAATGATTTTAGTTGAAAGTGCGTAAATTTGTTTCGTTATAATTACACGTTATAATGATGCAACTTTATAATTTCGTTATAATTTCGTTATAATTTCGTTATAATGATGCAACTAAAATCATTATTTTTTTTCTTTTTTGAAAAACGAAGCAATGAACCATGCTTGCACGAAAACCTACCAAATAGAACTCTAAGTGCATGCATGGTTCCTTGCTTCGTTTTTCAAAAAAGAAAAAAAAATATTGATTTTTGTTGCAAGTGCGTAAATTTGTTTCGTTATAATTACGTTACGAAAAACCAGTTTGCACAATCAACAACAACAAATCCTTTGTCTACCAATTTTGGAAAAAAATTCCGGACTTTTTTTGAAAAACTCTTGAGTGTTGGTGTCTTCTAGCTACTTATACAAAAAAAATTAACACTGAGTCAGACGTACATCGGTTAATTCCAACTCATGCATAGTAGTCTGTAACACAGTTTGGTGTGAGTTGGTGGAAGTTATCAATAGGTATATTTTGGTATAACACTTGTACCTTGAGAGATGGGAAACTATAAACAATCGAACATTTCTTTCTCGACAATGAGCACAAAAGTGAAATTTTTTAAGTTTCCATTGAAGAATTTACATTCAAAACAACTTTCTAGTAAAAAAAGTTTTCAAAAAATTGCCGTACTTTTGTACATTATGTGATCTGAGATTGTGTACGTCTGAGCCCGGATGAAACATATGTAATGTAAGTGCATAAAATAGATGTTCCTTTGAATATTTTTTTTCTTTTCAGAATACTAACTTTCATTGATTAAGTTTCACTCTACTGCTTGTACATTGAAAGATAATGAATGATTTATTGTTTACTAGTAATGACTCATTTATAGTTTATATGACCGAGCTTCATACATTTTGAAATAATTTTAAATAATTTTTCCGCACGAATCAACTTTTACTTAGGAATTATTTCTCCGGGACATGTATATTGAGCGGATTAAAAATGACGTACAATTACACATACTGATGACGCATATATAATTTACATTACCGAGAGTAATACATTTCAAATTGTTTGCATGTTAGTTTTCACTAATGAAACAAGTTTTTTCTAAATATCTAATCTCTGGGTACTTTAAGAGGGTGAAAAATGATTTAAAATTGACTTTTAATGACTCATTTACATTTTCGCGAACAAAACTGATACTCTTCTGAGAATTTTTCCGTTAGTTTTTGCTGATTGATCGAGACTTTCTTAAAAAAATGAGTCTCTGAAGGCTTCGCTCAGAGTCTTGTATTTTATGAAGGGAAAAATGAGTCTCATTTTAGTTTGCGTAAAGTTTTAAGAGGTCTTGAATGAGTTTTAACTTACGAAAAAGCTTTTAATGAAGGAACTTTCCCCCAATACTTGTACCTCAAGTGGAATAAAATGAACATTGACGTTAGCTGACTCGTACATACGTTTTATGGAAAGAACTAATGCAAAGTAAAGTGTTTTTTTGTTAATTTTCACCAATGAAAGAGTTTTTTATTTTATGAACTTTTCACTGCGACTTGTACATTAAGAGGGAAAAAATGATGTACAATAAAACTTCTATGACTCATTTTATGTTTTTTATGACACAAACTAATACATTTCAAAAAAATCTTGCGTTAATTTTCAGAAATGAACGTTTTTTTACTTGTACTTTTCTCCAGGACTTGTTCCCTAAGTATAAGAAATGATGTACTTTTAACACTTTATTTCACATATACTCATATTTACCTTTTATGAGCAAAATTGATACAATTTTATGTTTTTTGTGTTATCTTTCAGATACAAAACAACTTCATAGAAGGAAATTTTCACTGTAACTAGTAAGCTAAGTGCAAAACGATGTACTTATGATGACTCTCACATTAATTTAGACGACACATGATGACACGTGAAACAACTTTCACATGAGAATTTTTTTGTTCTGGTCTTGTATATTTAGGAGGGGGCGATGCACAAGCAAATATTGATGACTCATTTATACTTAATGTAAACAAAATTGATGCTTTTTCAAGTATTGTTTTAGTTTTAGCTAGGAAACAAATTTCTCTCTGGAACTTGTAATTTAAAAGGAAAAAGTATTAAAAAATGACCTTTTGGGAAATTTTGTATGGACGAAACTGAAAATTTAATTATTTTATTGGTAGTTTTCACTAAGGAAACAACCTCAAGCAAACAAATTTTCCGCTAGATTTGTAAATTAGGAGAAAAAATGAGGTACAAATGAACTGTTTTGACTCTTTTTTGAAATTGTTGAAATTTTTCTCTATGAATTGAACATTATGAGGAAAAAAAGATGTGCAAGTTGCTTTTGATGACTCATATATCAACTATGTTAGACAAATTTATTTTTTTATAACATTTTTGTAATAATTTTCACTAACTGAGCAGTAAGTTTTCCCTAAGAAGTTTTTCTCTATGACTTGTACGTTAAGAGGAAAAAGGACCTTTTATGATTCATATATATTCTTTATGTGTGCGCAATTGACATTTTTCAAAGCAGTTTTGCGTTTGTTTTCATTATTAGAACAAGTTTTCCTCAAATAATTTTTCTTCAGGACTTGTACATTGAGAGGGAAAAAATGATGTACATATGACCTTTGATGACTCATATATACTTTATGTGTGCAGTATTTAGGTTTTCCTAAAGTAGTTCTCTGTTACTTTTCACTAATTAAACAACTTTTGCTATCGAAATTTTTCTCTTTGACTTTTACACTAAGAGGAAACAAAAAAATGTACAAATGACCTGTGCTACTCATGTATACTTTATCTGAGCTTCATGTAAGTTTTTTAAAATAGTTTTGTGTTAACTTTCACTAATTAAACAACTTTAATTAAGAAATTTTCCTCTATGACTTGTACATTAAGAGGAGAAATTTATGTACATATGAACTTTGATGACTCATATTTAATTTATGTGATCAGTATTTAGGTTTGCCTAAAGTAGTTCTCTGTTACTTCTCACTAATTGAACAACTTTTTTTAAGAAATTTTTCTCTATGACTTCTACATTAAGAGGGGGAAAAATATTGTACAAATGACCTGTGCTGACTCATATATACTTTATGTGAGCTTTATTTAAGTTTTTTAAAGTAGTTTCGAGCTAACTTTCACTAATGGAACAACTTTTCCTTTAGAACTTTTTCTCTAGGAATTGTACATTAAGAGGAAAAAACTGATATACAGGTGACCCTCGATGACTCATATAATTTTTATGTGAGCAAAATTGATGTTTTTTAAAGTACATTTGTGTTAGTTTTCACTAATGTGACAACTTTTCCTTAAGAAATTTTTCACTAGGACTTGTACTTTAAGAGAAAAAAATGATGTACAATTGACCTTTGATGACTCATACATATGTTATGTGAGCAAAATTGATGTTTTTTAAAGTATTTTTGTGTTAGTTTTCACTAATGAAACAACTTTTCCTTAAGAAATTTTTCTCTAGGACTTGTACATTAAGAGGGAAAAAATAATGTACAATTGACCTTTGATGACTCATACATATGTTATGTGAGCAAAATTGATGTTTTTTGAAGTACATTTGTGTTAGTTTTCACTAATGGAACAACTTTTCCTTTAGAAATTTGTCTCTAGGACTTATACATTAAGAGGAAAAAAAATGATGTACAATTGACCTTTGATGACTCATACATATGTTATGTGAGCAAAATTGATGTTTTTTAAAGTAGTTTTTGTTAGTTTTTACTAATGGAACAACTTTTCCTTAAGAAACTTTTCTCTAGGAATTGTACATTAAGAGGAAAAAAATGATGTACAATTGACCTTTGATGACTCATACATATGTTACGTGAGCAAAATTGATGTTTTTTGAAGTATATTTGTGTTAGTTTTCACTAATGGAACAACTTTTCCTTTAGAAATTTTTCTCTAGGACTTGTACATTAAGAGGAAAAAAGTGATGTACAATTGACCTTTGATGACTCATACATATGTTATGTGAGCAAAAATTGATATTTTTTAAAGTACATTTGTGTCAGTTTTCACTAATGGAACAACTTTTCCTTTAGAAATTTTTCTCTAGGACTTGTACATTAAGAGGAAAAAAATGATGTACAATTGACATTTGATGACTCATACATATGTTATATGCGCAAAATTGATGTTTTTTGAAGTATATTTGTGTTAGTCTTCTCTAATGGAACAACTGTTCCTTAAGAAATTTTTCTCTAGGACTCGTACATTAAGAGGAAAAAAATGATGTACAATTGACCTTTGATGACTCATACATATGTTATGTGAGCAAAATTGATGTTTTTCAAAGTAGTTTTTTGTTAGTTTTCACTAATGGAACAACTTTTCCTTAAGAAATTTTTTCTCTAGGACTTGTACATTAAGAGGAAAAAAATGATGTACAATTGACCTTTGATGACTCATACATATGTTATGTGAGCAAAATTGATATTTTTTAAAGTACATTTGTGTTAATTTTCACTAATGGAACAAATTTTCCTTAAGAAATTTTTCTCTAGGACTTGTACATTAAGAGGAAAAAAAATGATGTACAATTGACCTTTCATGACTCATACATATGTTATATGAGCAAAATTGATGTTTTTTAAAGTATATTTGTGTTAGTTTTCACTGATGGAACAACTTCTCCTTAAGAAATTTTTCTCTAGGACTTGTACAGTAAGAGGAAAAAAATGATGTACAATTGACCTGTGATGACTCATACATATGTTATAAGAGCAAAATTGATGTTTTTTAAAGTCTATTTGTGTTAGTTTTCACTAATGGAACAAATTTTCCTTAAGAAATTTTTCTCTAGGACTTGTACAGTAAGAGGAAAAAAATGATGTACAATTGACCTGTGATGACTCATACATATGTTATAAGAGCAAAATTGATGTTTTTTAAAGTATATTTGTGTTAGTTTTCACTAATGGAACAACTTTTCCTTAAGAAATTTTTCTCTAGGACTTGTACAGTAAGAGGAAAAAAATGATGTACAATTGACTTGTGATGACTCATATATATGTTATAAGAGCAAAATTGATGTTTTTTAAAGTATATTTGTGTTATTTTTCACTAATGGAACAACTTTTCCTTAAGAAATTTTTCTCTAGGGCTTGTACAGTAAGAGGAAAAAAATGATGTACAATTGACCTTTGATGACTCATACATATGTTATATGAGCAAAATTGATGTTTTTTAAAGTATATTTATGTTAGTTTCCACTAATGGAACAACTTTTCCTTAAGAAAGTTTTCTCTAGGACTTGTACATTAAGAGGGAAAAAATGATGTACAATTGACCTTTGATGACTCATATATATGTTATGTGAGCAAAATTGATGTTTTTTAAAGTATATTTGTGTTAGTTTTCACTAATGGAACAACTTTTCCTTAAGAAATTTTCTCTAGGACTTGTACATTAAGAGGGAAAAAATGATGTACAATTGACCTTTGATGACTCATACATATGTTATATGAGCAAAATTGATGTTTTTTAAAGTATATTTGTGTTAGTTTTCACTAATGGAACAACTTTTCCTTAAGAAATTTTTCTCTAGGACTTGTACAGTAAGAGGAAAAAAATGATGAACAATTGACCTGTGATGACTCATACATATGTTATAAGAGCAAAATTGATGTTTTTTAAAGTATATTTGTGTTAGTTTTCACTAATGGAACAAATTTTCCTTTAGAAATTTTTCTCTAGGACTTGTACAGTAAGAGGAAAAAAATGATGTACAATTGACCTGTGATGACTCATACATATGTTATAAGAGCAAAATTGATGTTTTTTAAAGTATATTTGTGTTAGTTTCCACTAATGGAACAACTTTTCCTTAAGAAATTTTTCTCTAGGACTTGTACATTAAGAGGGAAAAAATGATGTACAATTGACCTTTGATGACTCATATATATGTTATGTGAGCAAAATTGATGTTTTTTAAAGTATATTTGTGTTAGTTTTCACTAATGGAACAACTTTTCCTTAAGAAATTTTTCTCTAGGACTTGTACATTAAGAGGAAAAAAATGATGTACAATTGACCTTTGATGACTCATACATATGTTATATGAGCAAAATTGATGTTTTTTAAAGTATATTTGTGTTAGTTTTCACTAATGGAACAACTTTTCCTTAAGAAATTTTTCTCTAGGACTTGTACAGTAAGAGGAAAAAAAATGATGTACAATTGACCTGTGATGACTAATACATATGTTATAAGAGCAAAATTGATGTTTTTTAAAGTATATTTGTGTTATTTTTCACTAATGGAACAACTTTTCCTTAAGAAATTTTTCTCTAGGACTTGTACATTAAGAGGAAAAAAATGATGTACAATTGACCTTTGATGACTCATACATATGTTATATGAGCAAAATTGATGTTTTTTAAAGTATATTTGTGTTAGTTTTCACTAATGGAACAACTTTTCCTTAAGAAATTTTTCTCTAGGACTTGTACAGTAAGAGGAAAAAAATGATGTACAATTGACCTGTGATGACTCATACATATGTTATAAGAGCAAAATTGATGTTTTTTAAAGTATATTTGTGTTCGTTTCCACTAATAGAACAACTTTTCCTTAAGAAATTTTTCTCTAGGACTTGTACATTAAGAGGGAAAAAATGATGTACAATTGACCTTTGATGACTCATATATATGTTATGTGAGCAAAATTGATGTTTTTTAAAGTATATTTGTGTTAGTTTTCACTAATGGAACAACTTTTCCTTAAGAAATTTTTCTCTAGGACTTGTACATTAAGAGGAAAAAAATGATGTACAATTGACCTTTGATGACTCATACATATGTTATATGAGCAAAATTGATGTTTTTTAAAGTATATTTGTGTTAGTTTTCACTAATGGAACAACTTTTCCTTAAGAAATTTTTCTCTAGGACTTGTACAGTAAGAGGAAAAAAATGATGTACAATTGACCTGTGATGACTAATACATATGTTATAAGAGCAAAATTGATGTTTTTTAAAGTATATTTGTGTTATTTTTCACTAATGGAACAACTTTTCCATAAGAAATTTTTCTCTAGGACTTGTACCTTAAGAGGAAAAAAATGATGTACAATTGACCTTTGATGACTCATACATATGTTATATGAGCAAAATTGATGTTTTTTAAAGTATATTTGTGTTAGTTTTCACTAATGGAACAACTTTTCCTTAAGAAATTTTTCTCTAGGACTTGTACAGTAAGAGGAAAAAAATGATGTACAATTGACCTGTGATGACTCATACATATGTTATAAGAGCAAAATTGATGTTTTTTAAAGTATATTTGTGTTAGTTTCCACTAATGGAACAACTTTTCCTTAAGAAATTTTTCTCTAGGACTTGTACATTAAGAGGGAAAAAATGATGTACAATTGACCTTTGATGACTCATATATATGTTATGTGAGCAAAATTGATGTTTTTTAAAGTATATTTGTGTTAGTTTTCACTAATGGAACAACTTTTCCTTAAGAAATTTTTCTCTAGGACTTGTACATTAAGAGGAAAAAAATGATGTACAATTGACCTTTGATGACTCATACATATGTTATATGAGCAAAATTGATGTTTTTTAAAGTATATTTGTGTTAGTTTTCACTAATGGAACAACTTTTCCTTAAGAAATTTTTCTCTAGGACTTGTACAGTAAGAGGAAAAAAATGATGTACAATTGACCTGTGATGACTCATACATATGTTATAAGAGCAAAATTGATGTTTTTTGAAGTATATTTGTGTTAGTTTTCACTAATGGAACAACTTTTCCTTAAGAAATTTTTCTCTAGGACTTGTACATTAAGAGGAAAAAAATGATGTACAATTGACCTTTGATGACTCATACATATGTTATATGAGCAAAATTGATGTTTTTTAAAGTAT
This sequence comes from Convolutriloba macropyga, assembly GCF_964194025.1. Classification (NCBI taxonomy): domain Eukaryota; kingdom Metazoa; phylum Xenacoelomorpha; order Acoela; family Convolutidae; genus Convolutriloba; species Convolutriloba macropyga. The sequence goes on along the minus strand of NW_027453735.1, from coordinate 23,344 downwards.
ATTTGTGTTAGTTTTCACTAATGGAACAACTTTTCCTTAAGAAATTTTTCTCTAGGACTTGTACAGTAAGAGGAAAAAAAATGATGTACAATTGACCTGTGATGACTAATACATATGTTATAAGAGCAAAATTGATGTTTTTTAAAGTATATTTGTGTTATTTTTCACTAATGGAACAACTTTTCCTTAAGAAATTTTTCTCTAGGACTTGTACATTAAGAGGAAAAAAATGATGTACAATTGACCTTTGATGACTCATACATATGTTATATGAGCAAAATTGATGTTTTTTAAAGTATATTTGTGTTAGTTTTCACTAATGGAACAACTTTTCCTTAAGAAATTTTTCTCTAGGACTTGTACAGTAAGAGGAAAAAAATGATGTACAATTGACCTGTGATGACTCATACATATGTTATAAGAGCAAAATTGATGTTTTTTAAAGTATATTTGTGTTAGTTTCCACTAATGGAACAACTTTTCCTTAAGAAATTTTTCTCTAGGACTTGTACATTAAGAGGGAAAAAATGATGTACAATTGACCTTTGATGACTCATATATATGTTATGTGAGCAAAATTGATGTTTTTTAAAGTATATTTGTGTTAGTTTTCACTAATGGAACAACTTTTCCTTAAGAAATTTTTCTCTAGGACTTGTACATTAAGAGGAAAAAAATGATGTACAATTGACCTTTGATGACTCATACATATGTTATATGAGCAAAATTGATGTTTTTTAAAGTATATTTGTGTTAGTTTTCACTAATGGAACAACTTTTCCTTAAGAAATTTTTCTCTAGGACTTGTACAGTAAGAGGAAAAAAATGATGTACAATTGACCTGTGATGACTAATACATATGTTATAAGAGCAAAATTGATGTTTTTTAAAGTATATTTGTGTTATTTTTCACTAATGGAACAACTTTTCCATAAGAAATTTTTCTCTAGGACTTGTACATTAAGAGGAAAAAAATGATGTACAATTGACCTTTGATGACTCATACATATGTTATATGAGCAAAATTGATGTTTTTTAAAGTATATTTGTGTTAGTTTTCACTAATGGAACAACTTTTCCTTAAGAAATTTTTCTCTAGGACTTGTACAGTAAGAGGAAAAAAATGATGTACAATTGACCTGTGATGACTCATACATATGTTATAAGAGCAAAATTGATGTTTTTTAAAGTATATTTGTGTTAGTTTCCACTAATGGAACAACTTTTCCTTAAGAAATTTTTCTCTAGGACTTGTACATTAAGAGGGAAAAAATGATGTACAATTGACCTTTGATGACTCATATATATGTTATGTGAGCAAAATTGATGTTTTTTAAAGTATATTTGTGTTAGTTTTCACTAATGGAACAACTTTTCCTTAAGAAATTTTTCTCTAGGACTTGTACATTAAGAGGAAAAAAATGATGTACAATTGACCTTTGATGACTCATACATATGTTATATGAGCAAAATTGATGTTTTTTAAAGTATATTTGTGTTAGTTTTCACTAATGGAACAACTTTTCCTTAAGAAATTTTTCTCTAGGACTTGTACAGTAAGAGGAAAAAAATGATGTACAATTGACCTGTGATGACTAATACATATGTTATAAGAGCAAAATTGATGTTTTTTAAAGTATATTTGTGTTATTTTTCACTAATGGAACAACTTTTCCCTAAGAAATTTTTCTCTAGGACTTGTACATTAGGAGGAAAAAAATGTTGTACAATTGATCTTTGATGACTCATTAATATGTTATGCGAGCAAAATTGATGTTTTCTTAAGTAGTTTTGTGTTAGTTTTTACTAAACGATCAACTTTTACTTAAGAAAATCTTCTCTAGGACTTGTACATTGAGAGGAAAATAATGATGCACAGGTGACCTTTGATGACTCTTTCGTACTTCATATCACTAAAACTAATACTTAGTGTTCACCAATGTTTAAAATTTTGCTTTAAAAAATTATATGGCACCGGTATATTACTCTAATGGCAACACTATACCCTATTATCTTCCATGCAAAACCGTACTCTACTTTACCGACTCAAATGTTTACTCAAATTTCATGCTTGCTATTATTGAATTCTATACAACAGTATCTTAATAAAACCTACCTTTAACCTCCACTCAGTACTATACCCTAGTATTCAGATTCAAATCTTCAACCTTTTTGTCCCCCCCCCCAATTGCATATAATCCATTATATACAATACTATCTGCCTGGCAAAATTTACTCTATAATTATTGTTTGATACTACAAGCTTTCATCAAGATTCAAATCATCACTTCCTTTTTTTTACTTGTGTGCATATATTGGAATCTATACCCCCTTTTGTCTCCATAAAATACTAAACCAAGCCATCTTGGTACTAATCTTCACCATGTTACGAGCGTGCAGATATTCAAAATTATTTCCTGTATATATTATATCGTAGTTATTCAAAGCTATACCACATTCTAAACAAGACAATTCTATACCTTTTTATCCCTATGCAAATCTGAATCCTAATATTTTTTTTCCAAATCTTATCCTTATCTTGCCGACAGTCAAACCTATATCTTACTATCCCAACGGCAATTTTGTTCGGCTAAATAGTATGCAATGTTTTACCCTATTAAACCCAATCAAATCTTCACCCCATTACTTAATTGCAAAGGCTGCAATCTACACCCTTTTTTCCCCATGGCAAACTTTGTTTACCTTATTAGCCACATGTAATTCTGTTTCCTTCTATCCTGATTCAAATCTTTGCTCTTTTATTTGCTTGCAGAAAATCAGTTCTACGTGTTTTATCCGCAAGGTAAAACTATACCCTTTTATCTCCATGCAATAAGTGGAATGTAATTTTCAACTTCTGGAATTTACCAAGTAGCGTCTCTACATGTAACCGCTAAAACCTATTACTTTCATGCAAAAGCTATACCCTATAATCTTTATGGGATTTCCACTCCATTACCCCCATTGCACGATACCCCCATAGTCAATTGCTCCCTTACCGTGCGTAAAAACAGTTTTCTCTACAGTTTACCAGCTTCTGTAATTACTCCTTATAAACAAAGAAGGTACCTGTCTACTTAAAATAATGGAGTTAAGGTAAGTCTATTACATATTCAGGCAACAATCCTAACATACAGGGAATAATTGCCAAGAACTTTTCATCCGCGCGCATGATCGAACATGTTTGGGTAAAAAGAGCCAAAAAGTGAGTTCAGGTGTATAGGTTTGTTACTACTGATAATGATTATTTTCATCCACTCATTATGTATGGTTTAGTTGGTGACTACAATGTGATAATAACAACTGGTAACGAGAGAGACGCAGGTACTGAGTCTCTCATCACTCTCTCAATGTGTGGCACTTCAGGCACTACTGTCTCCACTGACCTCCCAAATATGCGAAATGTATTCGAGCCTGGAAACACTGACGAGTTCCCCGTTAGATATGAACAGAAATTCAATTGTTTATATACAGACCCTGCCCCCCTACTCACCCCCCCCCCCCCCCCCCCCGCATGATAAAACGAATTTTTCGGAACTTGGCAGTAATCATGGAGCCAAAGATGCGAGGGAGATGATGCAACTGAACTAGATACATTTTGTAATTAAAGCTTATATAGTTGATATATCTGCAGAAATCATAGAACGTCTATCTTGGATATGAAAAACGACAATGTATGCGCCATTCAATAGGGACCTTGTAGAAAAACTGCGACCCGTTTCTTCGAAATTTTTGATGTAAATATGTTAATGCTTAGCTCAAAAGTTGAGAGCATGTATGATGACTCCTGGTGGGTTTCAGTGTTCGTTTGGTGATATTGGTGAACTGCAGAAGATCCGGATTGAAAGTGACAACTATGGCAGCAACCCATCATGGCTCATTGACACTGTAAGTTGTACCGCATTTTGTGCTTGCTATTTTGCTGTGAATGGCAGTTTAATGTAATGCACTTTCTATGATCTCATTTGAGATAAACTATTATATGTAGAGTTTCTACAAACTCATTGGTAAAAACTAATACCACAAATGGAATCTATTGAGGCCTGACAAACAACATGTTTTATAATAATATAATAATAATAATGAACTTCACCAAACTTGGTTTTCACCGAGCTTAGTAAGTCCCTAACGGGGCTTGAATTTGATTGCCCTCATATGGGTATGACTTGTCATTAAAATTATCGCGCAATACTACAAGTTCTAGCATCCTAAAATATGTTAGTTATGTTGGGGGGGGGGGAGGGAGGGTCTTTTTTCGGTCTTTTTTTTTGGTCCAACTTGATCTTTTAAATCAAGGCCAAAATCTAGGTTTCTATTTGGAGAATTTACGTTAAGGAACCTTATCGAGAAATGATATTTTGCTTATTTTTCAGATTATAATAGACAGTCTGTTCACGCGTTCCCACTACAAGTTTACAGTGAACAGGTGGCTCTCCAGTGAGATTGATGGAGGTCATTTGGTCAGAGAATTCCCAGTTGACTCCACTGGGCTGGAAAGTGAGTTCAAAAACTTGGAGTTTCAAAGTTTAAAACTGTTGTGTTTTTTGTTATCCCCTGAGCAATCTATGGCCAGAATGTGAGATTGTTGTGTATTCGCAGGTTGGCAATTGAGTGAGAGGTTTCCTGCGTGTTCTGTTCCGATTGAACTTTTAACATCTTTCCAATAAGATAAAAGAAATTGCATCCTAAACTCTAACTGTAAAATTGCCCTGCTCATCCGGGTGCGCCGTTTTCCGAAAAGGCATTTTCACAACAGTTTCTTCCCTGTTTTTTCCCTAGCATTTCCCAACACGACAAAGTGGGAAATGTACGTATAGTCAAGCGTCCCGCTGGGAAAGGTGTGTTTTGTACGTAGAGGTAAGAATTCTGGGAAATCCTACTGTGATAATTCTTTGATGCGATTCACCAGAATGGCACTTTTTAGATAACTATCCTGAGTTGAAATTGAAACATGCTGATGGGAAAAAACAAGAGTGCCTCTGTAGTGGAAAAAAAGACGAATTTATAACAGCCCACTGTGAATAAAATTGTGCACATTTTGTTTTAGTTAAGACATATCAAGTAGTTGTTGATACAATTGAGAAAGGAATCCAACAACTGGATGACTCATCTCAAAAGAAGAAGACCAGAGCCAACTCTGGAAAGTTCAAGGCCTATGTCAACTTGTATGGCTCTATCGGTGATACTGGCAAACGTATTCTACGCCGAATGGCCGACAAAACTCCCGAGATTAATTTCAAATCTGGAAAAGTGAGTCCAATTTTCTGGTTGCCAGTACAAACTTGAAAAGCGTGTCATCATGTCGCAGATGTTTATTTATTTCACCGGGCTCATGAAAAAAATTGGAAAAAAATTGTAATTTCAACAAGAAATCTATCTGCGTAGAGGAAAGAAGATAAAAATGTCTAGCGGCTCCCTCCCATTAGCCAAAAGTGAAGATCTTGAAAGGTTTTGCAATAGAGGCAGTGCATAGTTTCCATCCAATTGCTGCTTCTTTAACCTCTTTTTCAAAACGAAAATAGCATAAATACTATGGAGGATGAGAAAAACGGGGGGGGGGGGGGGTGGTGATTATGAGTCTCTGGTTAAATTTTAAAATGTACACAAATACTTGTTTTGAGATATTACTATTTGCATCGGTTTTTTTTTCAGCACCGGCATTCAGCCCTTATATTGTTCTTATATAAAACACAACAATTTTAAAAAATTTTGAGAGAAGCAACTTTTTGGAATTATAGCAATTTAACACATTTTGGTCAGCAACTTTAAATTTTTTTTACTTTTCACTAGTTTATGACGAGTAAATAATAATAATAATAATAATAATAATAATAATAATAATAATAAAAAATAATAATAATAATAATATTAATAATATTAATAATAATAATAATAATAATAATAATAATAATAATAATAATAATAATAATAATAATAATAATAATAATAATAATAATAATAATAATAATAATAATAATAATAATAATAGTAAAAATAATAATAATAATAATAAAAATAAAAATAATAATAATAATAATAATAATAATAGTAATAGTAATAATAATAATAATAATAATAATAATAATAATAATAATAATAATAATAATAATAATAATAATAATAATAATAAAAAATAATAATAATAATAATAATAATAATAATAATAATAATAATAATAATAATAATAATAATAGTAATAATAATAATAATAACAATAATAACAATAATGATAATAATAATAATAATAATAATAATAATAATAATAATAATAATAATAGTAATAGTAATAATACTAATAATAATAATAATAATAATAATAATAATAATAATAATAATAATAATAATAATAATAATATTAATAATAATAATAATAATAATAATAATAATAATAATAATAATACTAATAATAATAATAATAATAATAATAATAATAATAATAATAATAATAATAATAATAATAATAATAATAATAATAATAATAATAATAATAATAATAATAATAATAATAATACTAAAGAAACACGATCTAAAATTCCCATCGAAAAGGCACTTTTATCTATAGATAAGTATCATAATTTCTAGCTACTTTTCTGTTTCTTGTATCGAGATGTTGATTTTTTTATCGCAACGCTTTTGCGAGCAATGAAAAACGAAATGATTTTTTAATTCTTTTCAAGGTCACCATTTTAAATAAACGGTTACGCTTCCTAAACATTGGATATGTTTATTTTCAAACCATGTCAATTAAATGTATGAAAAAAAAAGATTTCGCTTTCAAATTCCTGTTAGTTTGTTAATTGTATACATTAGCGTCTGAATTTCACAAAAACGATGAAAATGTATAATTTTTCAATCCACTGAAAATCTTAGCGAAAACAAACAGGGCAGCTTTTTAAATGTCGTTTTTTTTCTGTTTTAGTGGTAACTACTTGAGCAACAATCCGCTTCTATCACTAAACCAAAAAGTTTTTGTTAAGTGGCTGCGTGAGAAATGGAGACCGATTATACTAACTAATTGTATTATGAACCCTTTGTTACAATATCTTGAATTTTGTTGGGAAATAGAAGATTTTTTATGCATTTTATTATCATCTCTTCGAGTCATTTCCTGTATATCCCGGTTATGTTTTGGGCAAAAATTTTGCTTGTCTGTTTGAACTTTTCGAGTGATTTTTAGACGCTTATTTTTTTTCGTTTTTCGTGATCTGCATTTCTCTCTTATTTACAAGTGTCAGCAGCTAAACTCAATTGGCGACAGTTTATTTCTATTATTTCTAAAATTGAAATGAAAAGTGCACAAAAAGTGGTGTAACTTTTTTTCACGTAAAGTTTTTTTAGTGGTTATATATATATATAACAAGCTAATGAAGTCTTCTGAATCTCCACATTTAACTTAGTGACGTCCTCCCCCTCCTCTCCCCACGAGACAGAAGCAGGCTGCTATAGATTCGAGCTCCCATTAGTCGTTCGAGAGCATTTTTTTGACGTTAGTCCGTTAGTCGTTTATGTTTGTATCTCGTTGATTTACTGCTTAACGCATACATAAAGAAATTTTAGTAATATCTTCTTGGATGTTAAAGTCGTTTTTCGTTTAAAATTATTATTAAGAATCTATTTTTCATTTTATTTCTAATTCTTTTTAATAGCTGCCCTCATCTTCTCAGCCGGCTATTATTGCGCTCGTATTTTTACGACTCGAAGAGGAGAATTGGAGAAGTCCTTTTTTTTAATCAATTTTATTGGAGTGATTTTTGAAGCGGGAAATGAAACGCGTCAAAAAATTTGGAGTGATTTTGGGGCTGAACAAAAGTTGAGAGCGGAGCGAAAAGAGAGTGGTTTTTGTTCATACCGCTGTCTTTGAGAGAGCGAGAAATTGATGTGTGAAAAAATTTTCTATAAGCAAGCGAAATTTTTTGTTCACGTGCGGCTTTTAAAAGCAGTTTTTTTGCAACTTTTGATGGTTATGAGGTTTGATTATGATATTGTATTAGTTTTAGGCTTGTTTTGATAGGAATTGAAGGTTTCAATTAGTTAATTCTGAGTTTATTGCTAATTTGGATGTATTTGATCAGTTTTGCTGCTTTTTAGACGAAATTTAATGATTTTTTGCCTGTTTTTTTTTGTATTAATGCTTTAAGTGGGATTTGAATGGAAGCTTGTTACTTAGGGAATTATCAGGTAACAATTGACTAAAGTTTTATTAGTTTAAATCATTCTTTTCTTCCGAAAATTGACAGAAAAATTGAGAAATTTTAAAACCATCTTTCTTATTTTTTGAAGGTTTTCTTTTTTTTTTAATCTTAGACAAGTTTCTTAGCCTTATATGACTTGCCCATTGTTTTGCGAGTTTTTCATTGCACTAATTTCAAAGGAACTTTATTCGGCTATAGGTTTCCTTGTACTATAAAAAACTCAAGTTAAAAAAAAACTTAAGTTTTTATAGTTTTTTAGTTTTTTTGTTCAATATGTTTTTGAATGCTGTTTCGATTCTTCTTTAATTTTTTGATGGCATTTATGGAGGGTTCACAATAGTTGTTCAGTTGTTTAGTCATAAGGATGGGCAGTTTTCTCCTTCGAGTCGTTTCCGGAATTCTTCCGGCTATGTTTTTTTTTTACTTCGTCAAACTTTTTTTCGCTTTACCATTTTGCCGCTTTTTCGACATTTTGCGTGAAATCTTTTTGACTTCTCTAGGCTAGTTTCTCTCTTCTCTCAATCTGCTAAAAGTGAATTTGAACATCAGTTGCTAAGCAAAGCAATTCAAAATGAACAGAGTTGGTATAAAAAATTGAAGTCAGAAATAGAAACGGGATGAACCCATAAAGCCCAATTTTAGATGCCCGCTATTTGAACGTCGTTCCTATAAGTCTTAGTTATCACCTCTAATGCTTATTGGTGTTGATAGTAGCCCCTGTAGCCTCTCTCTAAGAAACAGAAGTATGTTCAACTACGAAATGCCATCAAAATAAATCGGACTTAAAAAATACTTTTGTACAAAAATCTTTTTTTTTCAATATATTCTATTCGTTCAATCCCAATCGTGCTTATTGGAATCAACGGCGGCTATTTTCCGGCAATCTGCCGGGTATGTTTACCCTACTCGTTTTATTCTAGGCTACTTGCTTCAACTTAGAGGCAGTTGACCTCGGAGACATAAACTCACTACTGATCGGGTTCAGTGGAGACGATAACATTAAATGGAGAGTGGGAAAAGTCTACGTCAAGCTTGACAATAAAATTGACGTGTTCGTCTGTGGCCGAACGCTGGGCAAAGGTGAAGCTGACAAACGAACCGAATTTGTGATATACAGAGATGATGAAGCTTCTATTGACGTCGCCGAAACTGTTTTCGAACCCTTGGCCACGAGTGCCAAACCAGCAAGTGCAAAGCCCAAAACCGAGAAAGAATCCACGAAAGGAGCAAATGCGGGGAAGGGCAAAAAGGGAGCAAAAGCAGGAAGAGGTGGGAAAGCTAAGGGAGCTGGGAAGGAAACCCCTTCAGGACGAAGCAAGGCAAAAGTTAATGGTTAGCAGTAATTTTTCCGTGTATTAAGAAACACACTTTACCCCCTTTTATTTGCGCCTGATCATTCACACGCCTCAACCCGGGTTATCACTCATTCAATGTATAATCGATAATTTTGTTGTAAAAAGTAATGCTTCTGCATGAGCGAAAAATTGCGCCACGCTTTCTAAAAGATACTCTGATAATATGATTGATGGAAACAAGCCTAAGTTAGTTTTATCTGATTGTATACCTATTGTTTTAATGTTTTTTCTTTGATCATTGTGAAAACTGCGACATAGTTAGCACTGCAGAGAAACAATGTGATGGTTTCGTGTGGGCTCGTGCTTTGCGCGATCAATATGTAACACTACGTCATAAATTAGTTGTGCGAAGGACCTTTTAATCATATTGATAGTTATCTATGACATGACATGGTTTATTTCAGTTATATTTTCAGAAGATCAAAACGCAATGCTACAAGGTATTGACCAATCCACAAAAGACGAAAAAGATCCATTAGTTGACAAAAACAAACAACTTGAACAAATTCCAGAAGACGCTGAAAACCAGATAAATGAACCGGAAGCTTCCGAACCAAATAAGGAAGCCGAATTTGCTGCAGAAGCCAATTTAGAAGCAGAAAACCCAGACAAACTTCTAACGCCAGAACAGAGCGAACAACCAGACGATGCGGGTTTTCAGCCGGAACCGCCGATTGAGCAGCCGGAGATCGCACAGGAAGCCGAACGTCCGGAAGAGGAGCCAAAGCAGGAGGAGAAACAAGAAGAACCGAAACCAAAAACACCAGAGCAGAAGCCGCAAGTTGCCCCTGATGATAACCATGATGCAAATCGGGATGTCAGTCCTCTTGAAGTCTTAGAGCCCACTAACGATCTCTACGATTCACCATCAACCGCAAAAATGAACAATGTACAATTAATTGAACAGAACAAGGCATAATTCAAAGATGAAATGATTGAGAAATTGTAGTGATCATCGGAGTTTCTTCAATTTTGAATTATTTTTATGAGTTTTATTTATATGCAGTTGCTGTGTGCTTGTGTGCTTTTAGTCTAATGTTCATATGTTCAGTAATAACCCCCAATATGAACTGTGTGGATGCCTGTCTCACAAAATTGACACAGTTTAACATTCAAACAACGCTAACTGATTTCATAGCTAAATCAGCATGAGAACATACCCTTGAGCTGGCCTGTAGGTTCTTTCACGCATCTTTTTGCCTATAATGCGAACAACCAAAAGGAGGCTTTAAAACTTCATCGAATGTATTATCATAGGTGGTACAGGTTTCTTCAAGAACAACCAATTTATTGGAAAGCATGTGAGTATTTAACCAGCTAGTTGTTTTCTTAAATTACATGTTTGGAATCCAAAAAATAATGTGATCAAAACTGCTCACGCGAGTCTTTTCGTAGGAACCAATCTTCCCTTATACTTAGATCAAGGGGTCTGCCTCAATGATTTTGACACGCTCTTTTTGGCCAGATTTAACCAATTCAGAATAAGAAGAGTCCAGATTGGTCCTGTAATGATGAGTCGCCAAAACGATTGCAACAAACGGGAGCCTTATCAATATGCAGTTCTAGTATTTTTATTCTTACCTGACCAAAGTGGAGAGAATAAAAACAAACATTTTACATGTGAAAAAAGAAAAAATGCCGATGAAATGAGATTCATAAACTGCTGATCTGTTGTATTGACAATCACCGTTTTGTTAACCAAGTTAACTGTTTTTAATAAAAGATTCAGCCGTAGATGACATCATGACATCTTTATCTTTATCCCCTAGCTAGATTACGAACATCATTAAACATTTATCCATGGTTTTGTGGCGAGGACAAAAACTTTTTTAAGAAACAAAGTTTAAAGACAAAAGTTTCCAGGAAATACTTAGTAAGGAAAATACTTTAATGTTTTTCTCCATTTTCAAAATGTAACAACTCAGTTATCAAAAAATAACCCATGCAAAATACATGCATATTTAAGAAAAAAGCAATGATTTTGAATAATTGTGTGGTCAGTCTGCGATGTGTACACGAAAAGGAGCTTCATATTCCAAAAAGGATTTTGCAAGATGAGAGCTGAAGTTACAGGACCTTGCAAGACAAGCTTAGCTTACCAGGTTCTTATCTCATCGTAAGTACGATTTCGTTTATCGGGAGGTTTCAAATTTAGAATAAGACTTTATTATTAATTGTATTTATTGGAAGGTATGTGCTGATCATGTTAAAACGTGCTCAACTAAGAGACAAATTTTTAAGGTAAAATAAAAGCTGGAAAATTGTCGGAAAAGGCTCTAGTCAAGTTGAAAAACAGATCTTTTGAGACTTTTCCCGTATGTTCTGGGTGTGTTTCCCTCCTCCTTTCTCATCCGGGCTGGGGACCGGCTACGCGGAGTTACAAACAAAAGCTATAGGAGAATTGAGCAGAGCACTAGTTAAAAAAAACTAAGCTCGAAAAGATCTCTCCAAAACTAACAACTTTAAGAACAAGCTAAACTAAAAATTCTTTTTGCAGTTTGACCCAGACAAAAAGTGGGACTCCTACGTTGCTTTTCGTTAGCATTCGACAACTCTAGGACCACATTGGAAAAAAAGACGTTTTAGAATAAAATTTTCAAATAAGCGAAAAACTTCAACTAAAAGAGGAACATTTTTCTATACAAGCTAAACTAAAAATTCTTTCTGCATTGGTCCCAAACAAAAAGTGGGACTCCTACGTTGCTTTTCGTTAGCATTCGACAACTCTAAGACCAGATGGGAGAAAAAGATGTTTTAAAATAAAATTTTCAATTAAGCAAAAAACCTCAACTAAAAGACGAACTTTTTTCTATTACAAGATCAACCGAAAACACATTAATTTTTCTATTCCTTCTTATAAACACTGTGCTTGTAATTAGGGAATTATTTACCAGCTATGTAAGTGGTACTGACAGTTTCATGTTAAAAACACTGCTACTTTTATCTGATTCACTTTAACCGCAAATTTTTTTTTTCGAACTTCATTTTAGAGCTAATCATTTTTGAGACATAATACGTAAGCTTTGGTCTTCTTTGGAACAAAATCTCAGTTTTGACGCTTTTGATGGACTTTTAGAATTGAATTTTTTTCTGCTTGATCAATGACATGAACTCTAAAAGATATCATTAGACTTCCAAAGTTCGGTACGGCCTTGGAAGAGGCGTAACAGGGTTTTGCTATTTCGAACTGTTTCGAGGTAAATTTTTTGACCATCAAGCCTACATGCAGAGAAAAATAAAGTTCAAAAACGTTACCTTAGAAAAATTACGAAACTTGATACGGCCTTATACGGCAACGTACTAAGTTTTGTAATTTTTCAGAGATTTAAGAAGTTATACCCAGTGCCAAAAAAATGATGAAAAATTGACTTGTATGAGATAAGCGATAGATTTAAAGTCGCTTTTAAGAATTTCGAATTTACAAATTGTAATTACATCAATTGACTACGGTGCCGGAGAAACCTTATTACGGCCTTATACGGTGCCGTACAAAGTTTTGTAAGTTTTCTACGGCAGCGTATAAATCTTAGTAAATTTTCAAAGTTTCGTCTAAGGTGGGTAACTGGGTTCGGTCCATTTTACCTAAATAACTTTAAAAAACGTATCTTAATAGCTATAGTGTGGTGATATGGCGTTAAGGGGATGATCGGTCGCTCAACTTGTTCTTTGGTCGCACCATTAAACAAAATTGGTTTTTCAAAATTTGTGGTATCTCTCAGATTCTACAGTGTAAGAACCTCCGATTTACACAGTTAAGTTCTTAATACCATATTAAACGTCCCCAGCAAGCACAGTTAAATAGACGCATCACCATTGAAACAACATTCAAACATTTGCCTTTAAAAGTTCAATTTGAACCTACGCATTATTTTTTACTCTGACTTCAAAAAATCTTTTAAACAAATGGCGAAACAAACGTTTACCAAGCCTTAGCGTAGGCAATCAGCATCCTAAAATGAAGAGAACTGTTCTTTTTAGTTACTACTTCAAATTTGAAAACTCATTATAAATTTTTTTTATAGAATCACGTTTTTCAGAAAAATTGATGTTCCATAATATCAGAAAAAAGTAAAATCCAAACTTTTTAGAACGGGAAAATATTCTTTAGTGAAGTGGCTCTTTTGAAGCACAAATATAGCTTTATAACTGAATTAAAAATATGTTTGAAAGATTTGAAATTTGTAACTTCCTCGTATAATTATTAATTTCAATGTTGATTACTTTGAGATTGTATCAATTAAGTGCAAATTTCAATAAAAAAAATATTTTTGCATTGAATTCACGGAATTTGTAATTCAAAAAAAGGCAACATTCGGTCAATTTCAGAGAAGCTCTGTTTAAAATTCGCAAAATTTTGGCTTCAACAAAAAAAAACTCTGCTGGTGTGAGTTGTCATTGAAATTACTGCAAGTCTCGAATAAACATCGTTCAGCTCTTTCTCGAAGAAACGTCGGCAATCAGATAGCCGTCTCAATCAGTGAGGTGTCTTTAGAAAGACTTAACTAGGTCAGCTTGTTCTATTTTCAATTTCTTCAATTGACCTGATATCTTCCAATCAGCTGTTTTCCAATGTCTATCACAGTTCTTGCTGGACCGATGCTGATGTGCTTTGGTCATACAAATTGAACTGAGGATTCGTTGCTGTTGTTGTAGTTGTTGTTGTGCCCGGGTCGGCGGAGCAAATATTGCGGCTGCTAAAATAACTCAGCAGAACCTAATTGATCACAGACTGTTTCTCGAGATTTTACACCGGCCAGGTTCTTCACTTAGTTCCAATTGACTGACTATCTTAAAAAAAACTATCATTTGCTCGGTCCTTTAGATGACTCTAACTTTATTTTGATTGAAATTAATAATATTTTAACTAATAACCTATATTCACTCTCGTACTGACATTTCTAAGGCTGCAATGAATGATGGTAATTTCGCTAACCTCTTGTAAGAAAGCTCAACTAACATAGAAACTTTGTCCATTTGAAAACTTATCAGAAGCAAAACTTATCAAGACAGGTCATAACTTAATAATAGTCGAATTATTGTCAAAAAGAGAGCCAAGTGTTCTTTGTAACAGCTTCTAATGGATCTTAAGTTAATATGGCTTAACTATTAAAAAATTGGTTTTGGTATGTATTCAGTTGAAAATTTTTATACTATCATTGCTACTTGTTTCTAATTTATTGATCGAGTAAGTGATATAGGTCAATATTTACATACTAAATGTCAAGTTACTGCAGTAATTTGTGTTGATATAAACAAAAATACTACATACGAAAACCAAAATGACTCAAATTTTCGGCGTTTGACCATGAACATACAACTAAGAGTTGTCATAAATAAAAAATATAGGAATCACTAAAAGCAAAAAATGAAAAATGCGCTATTTAATTTTTTAAATTTCGCTCAAAACAAGATAAAAGCAGTCAGCGTTAAAACATGGTATGATGCAGTAGTGCACGTTGAGTCGTTGGATAATTAGTAGGTCACGCTAGCCAAAAGTTAAGACCTTTGTTTGCTCTGGGTTTCCGTTGCTTGAAAGGGTGGGAGTACAGATTTTTGGCCCTAACTATTAAAATTTTCCGTTTCGTTCTTTCTCGGATCTTCACGAATTCAATGTTTTCTTTTTTCGTTTTCAAAAATATTTTCTTACTCTCTGGTTGGTGTTGCTAATGTTGAGAAGTGGCGTCGAAATTTTTTAGCCCAATGACAAAAAATCTGCCAATATCGTTTCTCAAGACTAATTTTTGGAGCATCCTGCTCTCCCTTTTGCGGAATTTTGTTTTGAACCGTTGCGCCGAAGACCAGAAGACTCAATTTTCCTAAGCAGTTTCCGCAAAAAAAAAAAAACATTTTCATTTAGACAACCAAATCCCGCCTTGCGACCTATAGTAGAAGCAATCAAAACTATCGAAAAGACGACAAACAGCTTCTGTAAAGATGGTTTCCACTTGACTAACTTTTTGTAACCGAAATTGAATCCGAAGCAATTATTGAAAAGGTCTTCTTGTGGACGGATAGCCTGGTTGTCTTAGATTCGATTAGTCTTTCTAAATTATTTTTTTTACAGCTACATGACTGAAGGGTATCGAATGTTCAAGATAAACCGAGGAAAAGAATTAGATCACATTCAATGTCAGCACAGCAGACCACAGAATGCGTGGCCTTGAGCAATCTCAAATAACACAAGTATGGCATACAGTGCCACAGCTTTTACAGTACAGTAAAAATTTTTGAAAGATATGAGAAAAATTTCAACCGTTGATGTCACAACTTTTTATGAAAAAGGCGTCTAAGTAAGTGATAGCCCAGATCTTTTCTTGTCATGGACTACACTTTAAACGTTGCAGCAGTCTTCTTTTTGATGTTCAGAGCCAAGAACAATCGTTTTGACGAATATCATTTTGCTAATAATTTTGTTTGTTCATCTCAAATTTAATTTGTGGAATAATGACGGTAATTTTGCTGACCTCTTGTAGGAAAGCTCAACCGAAATAAAAACTTTGTCGATTTCATAATAGAGGAATACATATCAAGAAAGGTCATAACTTAATAAGAGTCCGATTTTTGTCAAAAGGAGAGCCAACTACACTTTGTTACATCTTCCAATGCATCTAAAAGCATTATGGCTGCACTATTAAGAAAATCGGTTATAACATGTATTCAATTGAAAATTTTTATAATATTATTGTGACTCGTTTCCGATTTGTTGATCGAGTAAGTGATATAGTTCAATATTTACATACTAAATGTCAAGTTACCGCAGTAATTTTTGTTGATGTAAGCAAAAATACTACATACGAAAACCAAAATGACTCTAATGTACGGCGTTTAACCATGAACAAACAACTAAGAGTTGTCATAAATAAAAAATTTACGAAATCACTAAAACCAAAAAATGAAAAATGCTTTATTGAATTTTTAAAGTTTAACTCAAAACAAGATAAGAGCAATCAGCGCTAAAACATGTTATGATGCAGTAGTGCACGTTGAGTCTTTGAATAGAGAGTAGGTCACACTAGCCAAAAGTTAAGACTTTTGGTTGCTTAGGGTTTCCGTTCCTGGAAAGAGTGGGAGTACAGATTTTTGGCCCCAACTATTAAAATTTCCCGTTTTGTTCGTTTTCGGATCTTCACGAATTCAAAGTTTTCTTTTTGCTTTTCCAAAATTAATTTCTTACTCTCTGGTTGGTGTTGCTAATGTTGAGAAGTGACGTCGACATTGTTTGGCCCAATGACAAAAAATCTGCCAATATCATTTCTCAAGACTAATTTTTGGAGCATCCTGCTCTCCCTTTTGCGGAATATTTGTTTTGAGCCGTTCCCCCGAAGACCAGAAGATTCAATTTTTCTAAGCAGTTTCCGCAATAAAAAACAATTTTCATTTGGTCAACTAAATCCCGCCTTGCGATCTATATAAGAATCAGTCGAAACTATCCAAAAGACGACAAACAAACTATCCAAAAGACCACAAACAGCTTCTGTAAAGATGGCTTCCACTTGACCAACTTTGTGTAAACGAAGCTGAATCACTAGCAATTTTTGAAAAGGACAAAATCGACAAATAATACTGCGAGAAATCATTATTTTCTCCGTTAG
This sequence comes from Convolutriloba macropyga, assembly GCF_964194025.1. Classification (NCBI taxonomy): domain Eukaryota; kingdom Metazoa; phylum Xenacoelomorpha; order Acoela; family Convolutidae; genus Convolutriloba; species Convolutriloba macropyga. The sequence continues at coordinate 6,205 of NW_027453735.1, read as the reverse complement.
AAATGGGATACCAAAACCGACTGCTTTCGAGTGAAGACATTTAACAGTTTCCACAAAATGCAAATTCGTGCTCGCAAAGAAATACTCAACTTACTGATTTCTCTCTCCACTCACATTTAGAAGATAATTGCTTCTAAAACAAGTTTGAAAGCTAGACAAAGTTGATAGGACCCATTTGGCTGTGACCTACATTCTACTTTGGAAAAGATACTGAACAGTTACTTTGCAATGCCCGATACTGGTACCCGCGAAGGTTAAAAAGCTCTACTAACCAGAAAAATATCCACCCGTTTCATGTTGTTGTCAATGCCTCAACTCTTGCGTTGCTTGCAGCTGCCTACTTTCGCATTTTGGATTAATAGCATCGGTTCAGAACGTCTTTTTTCTTTGGAGAATGCAAAGTTGCACCAATTAAGCATTTAGCTTGCAAGAATTGGAACTAGTAGCTGCTTTGTTAGATGCCCGCCAAACTGAAACGGCACTAACTTTTGAAAAGGTTTTCTTGTGCACGGATAGCCCGGTTGTCTTAGATTCGATTAGTTCATCTAAATAACATTTTTTACGTCTAAATGACTGAAGGAAATAAAATGTTCAACATAAACTGAGGAACGCAATTAGATCTCAACCAATGTCAACCCGGTAGACCACAGAATACCTGGCCTCGAGCAATCAGAAGTTACACAAGAATGGCATACAGTGCCACAATTTTTACAGTTCAATAAAAATTTGTTGAATGTTATGTGAAAAACATCAGCCGTTGGCGTCATAACTATAAATCAAAACAAAAAATTTAAATCTGTGATAGCCCAGATCATTTTTCATCATCGACTAGGCTTTAAATCTTGCAACAGTCTTCAAATTGATGTTCACAACCAAAAAGAATTGTTCTGGCAAATATCAATACACTAAAGATGATGTATGCTCATCCCAAAATTATTTGCTATATTTATCACAAAATAATGCTTTATATGCACAATCAGTGCATCTAAACGCGGAAGAAAACTGGACGCAAAGTTCAAATTGAGAAATTTGAACATAATTGTTGAGGAAAATAGACTTTTAGAATTCACTGACCTCCTTCTTCTTGACGCAACAGAATTAGTATGTCTATTATGATCCTATGTACGATCCTATCAACCACCCTTCATAATGCACCGGAAACATAATTTGCCTGCGTGACTTCGCCTTACGTAATTTATACAGTT
>NW_027453734.1:0-23786 GCF_964194025.1 Convolutriloba macropyga | reverse complement strand
CATGTCATAGAGAAACCCGTGTTCTGTATTAGTTAGTTGATTTGCTGGGTGAATTATCGATGTTGTTTGTTCCGAATTACTTGTGTATTCGCGACGCGAAATCTCAGTTATCTTTGCTGAAGGGATTAATTCAATTAATTAGCAAACTTTTGGTGTTATCCGCTCTGCGGATACGGCTTTTGATGGAGGACTAGTGATTCGCTTAGCGAATATCAATTTTAAGTTTGCTCTTTAATTCTGAGCGTTTTGTGGAGCGAAATTCGGCTGAAAGAGAATCAACTGAAATTGTAATAGAATTAGAGAGAATGAAATTCAGAATTTAACATTGAGTTTGATCATCAATTTGATCACACAACATTTACAGCATCACAATTAAAAAAGGAATGGGCAAGAAACTACACGATAGACAACGTGGACAGACAATATATCATAACTTTTGACAGACAATATATCAAAACTTTATGTAAACAATATGAAAAAAGTATCAAACGATTAAGATGTGATCCTCAAATTGAAGTGAATAAAATAAACTATGAAATTTAACTAGAATGAGAACTAAAAATATGAATAAATAATGTTATTGAAATTAGCGCCGCACAATGATACAATGAATTTTACATCCATACCACAGAACTATTGACGTTTTTGTTTTGAAACCCAAAAGATTCATTTGTTCGGCAAAAGGTTTAAAACAACTGCAAAGAAATTTAAGAAATTAAGGTCGTGTTGAAAAATCATCACCATAGATATGCAAAAAATATTATGCAGTAAACGCTTGTTGTGAAAAATCTAATATGAAAAGTTTCGCTCGTTTTTTAACTATCAGCAGTATGCTGCTGTCTTAGTTTTTTTAAATCAAAACTGTCCCTACCGATTAAAATTCAGCAGTTTTTTACAATCTCTAAAAACCAAAGCAAGGAAAAGAAATCAAAAATAAATAAAGAAAACACCTAACAAAAATCTGTAATATGTGACGTTTATAATATTTTGTTAATTACTAAACAAATATAATCCAGTTGTGTAATTTCTTCAATCAATTTTTTTTGTTCCTATACAAAATAATCTCCAAGTACCATTCAAATATGCGTTGAATTCGCGGTGCAAGTTCGCAATAAAAAAACTGGCTGCAATGGCTGATCAAATTGAGATTTGAAAAGATTGGAGTTCAGATTGGATCACTTATCACGAGAACGATAAGTAGAAAGAATGATATTTTCTGAGAACATGAAAGTTAATTATTGAATAAAAGAAAATTAAATAATAGAGCAATAATTAGTATGAAGGATAGGTACATAATGAACTAAAAAAAGAGGCTGGTTAATGTGTGTACTCACATAATGTTCCGACCCCATTTTTGACTTAATTTTCTACCAAATGAGGAAGAGATAGAAAACTTTCAAAAACATAAAAATCGTTGAATAAACAACCATTGGAATACAAAAATGCCACGCTAGAGCGCCGATAAAAGTTGTTGATAAAAGGACTGCTAGAAAGAACAATAATGAAAATCAAACAACAAACATTATTTTTGACCAAAACTCGATTTCTATAATAAAAAAATCATATCAAGGTCAAACTCGCATCAGACTAGTTAACAGGTCGACAAGGAAGAGCAAAGAGGTGCGAAATTCAAAAATGCGTTTCATGTTATTAGATATCTGTTATTAGATATCAAATGAATGCACTAAAATGTTCATTTATATCTTCATATTAAGCAATGAAGACATTTCATTATCCAATATTCAGTTGCGCAAAATATCAAAGGCAATGGTATCTACGGTTATTGTTATATACTAAAAGGAAAACAAAAATCTTTTAATATGTGCACGATTATAAAATTTCAAACATTTTTAAAATCTCGTAGTAACAGTAGCAACAAAGCCGAGAAAGAAGTGTTTGAAGCTAAAACTATTATAAAGTTCAGTTTATAGCTCACTGCAAACCGGTTGCTACCTGTGTTTACAGAGACTGAGCTACACATCGACAGAAAATCTATTTATAGAAAAAATGAAGCTCGAAAACACGAATAAGTTTTTGAAAACAAATTGTTTCAAAAATTATAACAGACGTAAAATTTCTACAAAAAGCGATGAATTAAAATTTCGACGCCCATGGAAGCCAATTGGGACTGTTATTAATGGGACTGAATCACGAACACAAGAAACAATTTTACGACAACACAGTGTTCAAGGCACTATAATTAAGAGATATTATCTGCAAAAATTGTAAATCATCTCTTCTCTTCATCTTAATATCAACGAGTATTCCTTAAAAAGGACTACGTAGACTTGACAACAAAACGAAAACCAAAAATTGAAGAGTATAGAAATCTCGAAAACCTTTTACGAAACTAATTTGTCCAAGCAATAAATCACAAGGAATAACCCAGCGAGAAAAAAAATTGAGACTTTTAATTAGAGATCTTGTGATACATGGTGACGAAAGTGAGAGCGAAAAGAGACGGTTAAAAAAATTCTTTTTCCTAATTTTATTTGAAAGTCATAAAAAAAACAGCTATAAACTGAAATCTATAACTAGGTTGAGATATAGATATACGTCTTGAAGAAGCAATTGAGAATTATCGTTATCATATATATGGCGCAAAACAACAAAAAGATAGAGCAACATAGGTAAAAACAAAAAAATCCACAAAATTTTGCGAGATAATTGAGTCTCAGCCCAAAAAGCATAAACTATTCAACAGAAACAGCTAACAAATCCAGAAACGCCTTTTTCCAACATTGTGTATTTTCCTTTCTAAACTTTTGTTTAGTTGGATTTGTCGATAATGTAGTAATTTGACAAAGAAACAGAAGGAACTCATAAAATATGCAATTACGCTCAAAAATAAAAAAATTCTTAAAACGCGTAGTATAAAACCAAAGAAACCATTATTTGAATATGAAACCGTCACCGACATCAATTTAGGAATAACAGGAAATTTGTTTCCACCTGTTTCTAATGAAACTGCGCCCGAAGTTGAGGAAAATAGGATAAAATTGTGGCAAAGTTCAAAAACTCATCGACTTTTTCAAACAAATGTGTTCAAAGCCATAACAGACCTCAGATAACAATTGAAAGAAATGCCTAGGTTCGCCTATATTTCATAGAAACTAAAAGGTATCGTTATTTGGGGACACTAAGTCATTGCGCTACAAAAAGTTTAACAAATGAAAGCAAAACTCAAGAAGTCCATAAATTTTTAACGAAAACAAGTGGTCAGAGCCATAAAAACCATGAGCTTATTGCTGAAACAAAGATATAATCTCGTCGGGCCTCGTTTAATGTAAACACTATTTGTAATGTATTGAGCCCTGATTTGAAATTATTGTCAGTAATTTACATAAAAATTAATTAAAAAGCGGAAATTTTTTGAAAAGTTCGCGCCCCATTAAAATCTAGTAATTTTTTATCGTAAAGATCCATGGTGAGATCAACAGCAGCCCAAATTTTGGTGCGCGTCTAAAAACACACTCAATTGTTCAAGTGGTTGCGAAACAGATCAATTATGAAAAATTCATTTTGTACAATTATCGAGTTTAGATTAAACAAGATTAAACTGGCAAAATTATAATTTCAAACCACTCTTAAAGCCAGCGGGAGTACACCTAGCTTTTTTTCGAGCTTGAGAAAAATTTAGTCGCAGTTTTACGGTGTCTTCTTCCTGCAGATTTAAAGCAAGTGGGCTAAAAAAAGCATTTGGTCCCATTTTTTAAGAAGTAAAGTCTGATTTTTGATAGATTTAGCATAAATTCTAGCCAAAAAACTCAGATCGAACAATTCAGCAGCACTTCTCTGTATTTAGAAATAAAATCAACAATAATACATTTAACAATTTTAACCAATTTTAGCAAAATTGACAAAAATTTGGTCAAAATACCGAAAAAATGAATAAAAACAGCTGAATGACGTCTAATATTCACAAAACCTCAAACCACGATAACTCCCTATAACACGCGAAAAATCAAAAAATCTTTTTAATTCAATATTCTACGCTGGACGGGCTTTCTTATGATAACAATCACAACCCTCTACGATGAATATATCGAACGGCCAAAATTGTCTGAACAAAAAAAACCATTTGAGTATATAGTTCCTGCCCCACTAAAATGGGTCGGAACAAACATGTGTCACTGCGGAGCAAATGTGTTTTAAAAAAATTATAAGGAAATCACGAACCACATTTCCCCTTCAACAAAGTGTAATTGTTTTCAATTTAGACAACAGTAGTAATGCTTATTTGCAAAATTCATATTATTTTATTAACAACAATGACTGGTTATCATATCTAAAACAATAAATGTACTGGTTATCTCATCTATAGATAATAGTGTTCAATATGTTTTTTGATAATCTATGAATGAAATTTTTTTTGAAGTTAACGTTGGCAGTTTTTCTCCTCGATTTGCTGCATCTTCAGCTTGCTTACGCTCACATTCATAGTTCATATAGCTGCTAATCTCTTAGTGTCACAGTGCCTACAGTAATTTCGGTCGATTGTCGAGCATACTTATATTTATTACTAAAGTTGCGTTTGTATATTTGTTGTAATTTAGGCCGCCTGTGAGCTGAAATAACTGGCTTGAATTCCGCTTAGTGTTATGCATAGTAATTTTACTGTTTTACTTTTCTGATTTTTTTTTATGTTTTGCCCTTCAAACAATAAAATCTTGGTGTATAAAAGCAGTCTCGTCGACGAAGTGATAGATTGAAACTATTATGAGTCTGCACGTGTCTGTTTTTGGGGACCTGCTGGGGCTGTCGGTATATCAATAAGGAGTTGTATTTGCCTTGATTTTTCTAACTCTGATTTGCTGGAATTACGAAATGTGAGAGTTCTTGAACAATCAATTTGTCGACGATGCAACAGATAAATTATCCCCACCTCTAAGGCAAATTTTGTTGTCGTCTATGCATTATTGTTGACTTTATTTCATATGTGTTTGTATTTTTGTTTTTTTTTGTGGTTTTTCGTAAGACAACATTTTGTATTGATTGACATTTCTGGCTTTTCGGTAAATTATCGTGGAACAGTTTCTCAAACCATAAATGAGATAAGTTTTCAAATTTGTTGTCAAATCAAATGTCATAAATGCTTGCTGATTCAAATGCTCTTTAAGGTTCAACTATTTTCCTTGACAACTCTCTTTGTATTTCTTCATCAAGACTGCTCGCTGTGAAGATGTCTCTCAGTTTAGAAGATCTCCCAGGCTACAGTTATCAGCTATTTTTTCATTTTCCCTTATAAAAGCTTATAGTCGTTCAATTTCTGGTTGTGTTTTTTATCCGGATTTGATATGGATCGAATATAAAGTTGCGTTGTTTGACCAATGCTCGCTCAGTTGAATACCACAATGTTGTTCTGCCATGCAATTACATTTGAAGACTTTTGATATGGTCACTCTTCGAAACCGAGACAAAAATTGATATAACTGTGCCTTTTGATCACACAATTTCACGGTTTTTTTTCTCGAAAGTTTGCCTTGTGCTTCAATCTTTATACATATGGTCTCTATGCAACTTTTCATTGCGCATTGCGTATCTTTCGTTCTCGTTCTCGTACTTTTATTGACTGTTCATTTTGTTCTTCATAAATGATTCTGATAGAAAATATCCCAATATCTGGGAGAAGATTGAGTAGAGTGTCGGTTGAGATTATCTCTATGGCAAATATTACCACTTTCAAACAAACTTTTCAGCGTTCCCATGGCAATGGACGCTCGAGCATCGGCTTCTACCAAAAACATTTTTCTCCGAGGGGAGGAAATATTTGTATGAAATTGAGATTCAAGAAAGAGAACTTAAAAATGAATTACACGACGAATCATGAAGACCTAGAGAGAAAAATAAATTGATTTTGTGGGAATATGTTTATATAACTGTATTAATGGCTTGTTAGTTCATTAACGAAGGTTACTATTAAAACAAATTTTAAGGTGATGACAAAACAGTTTGAACTTATTTGAACTCGAATGAGTTTACGAAAGAGGGGCGAATGAGTTTACGAAAGAGGGGCGAATGAGTTTACGAAATATGCATGGTGTTCCTCTGTCACCGATACTATAAGGCATAACGAATGTACGCTTTCATATACATCCATGTTTAGCCGACGAATAGTTGAATGTTAACAATACCGAAATTATGTTCAGAAAATTTCAATAGAAATACCGGTACGTACACAAAAAACAAAATAGGACAATTGAGGTAATAGTTTGTGCCTACGATTCAAGGCTTAAAATGTTTTACGTTGTAAGAAACATTTTAATTTGACGACATCTTAGAATAGTCAAAACTAAAAAAGGGTTTAAGTTGGAGCTCAGCTTAAGCAATAACAAAGTTGCGTAGGAAGTAAAAATTCAGCGCAGATTCAAAACAGATCCAAATAAATGCTTAGGACGAAAACTATTACTGGGTTCTATTTTGTCCGGATTATCCATCCCCTTAGCGAGAAAACTGTGTATAGCGAAACAGAAACAGCCGCATATGCCGCGTAAGAACAAAAAATTGTTAACAAACTGAACAAAAAAAGAACTCAATTTTTCAGCCTAGCAACTCAAGCTAGCACATAAACTCAGCAATAAAATTCTTGAAATAATACAGTCTTGAGCAGTATATTTGCTACTGCGGCTTGCCAAAACCAAACCATTGAGCAGTATATTTGTTAAATTGTTACTGTGTCTTGATACCCAAGTTTGTCTTGAGCAATATTTTATCTAATTTTGTGTCTTGTATCGAAAACGTATCGAAAAGTGAAATCAATTCTCTGTGTCCTGATTTCCAATCTTCAACTCGTGAGTATTCTGCCAAAATTGCAACACATACACACCTAGGATTAATTTAGAAACCAATTTTTCATAACACTTCTCAGGCATATATTTTGCTTAGACTTGTTTCATCAAAACGATTGAACTGGTAAACATATAGAGATCCCGTATAGTGTGATCTGGGGACCCAGTTCAATTGAGAAAACAAAGTTCAAAACTAAGTCAGTTAAATTATTTAATGCAACGTTAAGTACAGCAGAACGGATATACAGTTACAAAAGCAAACTGCATAAACGAAGTATCTGGACAGATTTTGTAACCATTCAGAACGATCTGAGCGGTGTAAAACTTTCTTTATGAAACACAAGGGGAGCAGCCGTTGAATTTGGTCTACCGACCCGGACAGTGATATACAAACTGCTGTCTAACTCAACAAGTGAAGTGCCAAAGACATCAATGAATAAAACAAACTTCAACAGGCAAGTCAACGACGCAAAGCCAAATAGGCAAAGTACATTAGAAGTCGAATAGCAAGGCTTAATCAAAGCAAATAAACAAAAGTACAGAAATCTTAAGAATTCCGCGATTCTCAATACGGAAATCTCATATTAAGAGTTCCGCAATTTTCAATACGGATATCTTAAGAATTTCGCGGTTTTCAATACGGATATCTTAAATTAAGAATTCAGAGATTCAAGCTGCAGTCCCAAAGTACAGACGAAGTTACTCCGTCACAGTGTCAGGACATTTTGCATAGACAGATTAGCAACTGCCTAATGCAACTCAAAGCAAAAGCTCAGGAGGGCCAGAAGCTAATCATACACAACGATAGATCAAGCAAACTCAAGACCATTTTATCAACAGTTATTGAAGCTTGAGGACTCTCTTTGCATTCTACTTCGGATATTCTTCGTTATCCAGAATTGTTTGAATGTCAAGAAGCCGAACGACTAAATTTCTTACAAACAATAAACGCAGATTGGCTACCATACATTAACGGAGAAACAAACAAGAGGGATCAACAGAATCAAACCGCACAATTGACAAACGATGCAGAACCAACTGCCACTAAGACTTCACAGTGTGTTGTAGGAGTTTCTCATCAAACTTATGAAAATGGAAACTCAAACAAGGACAACGATTCAAAGGCCGCTCTGTTAAACGAGCTAAAAAGGCAGAAAATATTACGGCTCTAGATAAAAACATTGCATCAAAAATGAGGTTGAAGAAAATTGAATTCGAATTGAAAAGGAAAGAACTTAAAATGGAAATGCAACTTTTTGAAGAAGTTGCACTGAAACTGGAACTCGAGAAAGAAGCTCTTGACGCAAGAGCATCAGATTCTGATGATAGTGCAGCCCCTAGTATTAAAAGTAGATCAACATTCAATTGAAAAACCCCGAACAAAAAAGATGTTTCCGTTTGGCTTGATAACTCGGATAAATTCTTCAACTTGCACGATTATAGTTTCGAGCGTGCAAAAACCAGGATCAACAACAATTATCCCAGGGTAAGCTTCAATTGCGAAGGTGTACTTAAGTCACAGTCACCAAGCGGAGAGCGTGTCAGCTCAGCCTGGGAACAAAACAAGTTTGAGCATAATAAACCAAGCAGTAGTAGTCAGCTACCTAAGTTGAATTTGAGTTCGTTTGAGGGAAACCCCATAGAGTGGCCGGAGTGGTCGAATATGTTCAAAGCAACGGTTCAACATCGCGCTATACCTGACTCAGAGAAAATGAGCCACTTGAAAACTTTGTTGACAGGTAAAGCAAAGTCAGCTGTATCAGGAATGTGCTATTCGGGAGAGTTCTACGCTCAGGCATGGGAACTCTTGGGACGGAAGTTTGGGCGACCTTACCTAATTGACGACGCTCAGCTTAACCTATTGTGCTAAACAACAATCAATTCAAACGCAAGACTCATCGGCTATAATTAGTTACTCAAAGATAATCAGCAACCGAGTTAATGTACTGATGCAATAAAATTTTGAGGGCGACCTGAGTTCAAGTTCAACAATGCAAGTGGCAATTGAAAAACTGCCCCCAATTTTTAAAGGTAAGTGGTTCTTCTTCGTTGACGAGTGCCAAAAAGATAGATCCGACCTTATTTTCCTTGAAAAGTGTTTAACTCGAATGGCTTTTGTCCATGAAGGAAAGCCATTAGCCAAGAGCGAACAAAAGGAAGATGATCGACCAAAAGCTAACAAAGAAAAACAATTCTCAAATCCGTCAAATTTAGTGCGAGTTCGAATGCGAATGAAACGGAGCAAATGCAAAACAACAATTGTCCACTAGTGGATGGCACTCATAAATTATGGAACTGTCCAGTTTTTAAGAGTATGAATGTCACCAATCGCTATGCGGCAGTGAGAAAAAACGCTTATGTTATAGATGTCTGGGGAAAAGGCATGCAATCAAAGACTGTAAAGTCCACCCGTGCGGTATAGCTGGATGTACCGAAAAGCACATCAGACTGCTACATTCAAAAAACCAATTGGACGAGGGTAGTCACGCAGTTAATGTAAGCGCAGCAACAATCAATCAGAGTAACCAAGTCGCTAGTTTTCTTCGAATAGTTCAGGTATCGGTTCAGAGCTACGCTTTCCTCGATAGTGGGTCACAGTATCATTCATTGATCAAAGCGTCAAGGAGCAACTACAAGTCAAAGGCACGGACGTTATCTTGAACATAGGACGCAAGATGGCAAACATGGGACGCAAGATTTGAGGACAGAGAAGATTTCTATCACAATAAAGTGAATACATTCAAAGGTGCATTCGATTGAAGCGTTTGAAAACCCATCAATCTCGTTGGGAAACACAACATACGATTACAAGGAACTGAAGAACAAATTCAGACACCTGAATGTTCTCACTAACAGAACATTCAACCTGATGGAAGTAGGCAACATACTTGGACAAGTTTCTTACTAAATTCAAGGTCCATTGGACTGCAAGATTGGAACACAAAATGAGCCTTTTGCCGTCCTAACAGAATGAGGATGGGAAGTCAGTGGTCCCATGACAAGTCAGAAGTCAAAATGTTTGTCATTTTGCCTCCACAGAAGATGTTTTGAAAGTTGCGAAAAATACACAATCATGGTGGGACATAGAATCCTATGCTTCCACAAAAATGTTGTAAGTCAATAAAAGATCAAGCAGCAAGCTCAGAAGTTCTTAGAGAGCTTGACAAAGTTTACATAAGCGCAGAATGAAGTAACATGCTCTGCAGTGAACCAGAGCCCAATCTTCCAAACAACTACGGCCCAGCCCTCTGTCAGCTCTAGCTCTACTCATTGGAACGAAGACTCGAAAAAGAATCCAATTTGAAAGAAATGTATCAACAGTCAATTGATGCAATTGATGCAGATTGAATTGATGCACAAAAAGGATTTCTGAAGATATTGAAAAAATTGGAAGTCAGAGGCACATTCGGAAAAGAATGGTATTTGCAGCACCATCCAGTACTAAACTCCAACAAAACGGGTAAATTTTGTCCCGTTTGCAATGCTGCAGCTAAGTACAACGATGTCTGCCTAAAAGACAAGCTATTAGCCGTACCCAATCTATTACAAGGATTGATTGGAACAAAATTCAGATTTCGAAAGGGACCAATAGCCCTAACCGAAGATATTGAATCAATGTTTCTGCCAGTGCAAGTTCCTGAAAGAGATAAAAGCAGCTTGAGATTCCTTTGGCGACCAACAATGAACGACTATCAACGTCATGTTTTCGGAGCAAAGAGTTCACCAACATATGTCAACTACGCTCTGAAGCCAGTAGCGATCGATAACGAGGATGAGTTCCCAATTGCAGCAAAAACAATTCAAAACAACTTCTACATGGACGATTTCATCAAGGCAGTCGAATCACCTCAAGAAGCAATCAATGTTTTCAAACAACTGCAGCCTCTTCTCTCAAAATATGGATTTGAACTGGAGAAGTGGATCAGCAACAGCGACGTGGTAACCAACGCAATCCCAGAAGACTTGAGATCCATCAGCGACACAAAGCAGGTTGAACTAGAACCCAGCGATGAAGGCTCATCCGTGCTTGGGCTTCTATGGACGATTACCCATGATAGTCTACAGGTTTGAAGAGGTACAAGCAAACAAGTTGAGACCCCAATCACCCAAAGGAAGGAAGATCTTATCTCTAGTTTCTTTAGCGTTTGACCCTTTTGGACTGGTTGCACCATTCAGTGTTAATATGAGACGACTCCTGAAGAGCATCTGGAACAAAAATGGAGACCATTGGGACAACTCAGTAGAACCTAGAGAAAAAGAAGAGTTTTTGAAGTGGAAAGCGCTGCTTCCAGAAGTAGCAGAAACCAGCATGGACAGAAGATACTTCAGCACAGCCAATGAAAAATGGGAACTTCATGTGTTTGCCGACGCATCTGAAGACACAAAGTGCGCAGTGGTAAACCTACGTTCAAAGCCCAAAGAATTCTCTGCAGACTTAGCATTTGTAATCAGAAAGTGAAGAGTCGCACCGATGCGACAATATTCCATACCACGCTTGGAACTACAAGCAGCAGTCATGGCGGTCAGACTTAAGGAACAGATAGAGAAGGAACACGAATAGAAGATTCACAGTTGTTTGTAACTTTTGGAGAGACTCCAATACTGTTCTGCAATGGATCCATAGTTCCCACCGTAAGTAACAGGTGTTTGTTGCAAACAGAGTGGCTGAGATTTTGAATACAACTAATGTTTCACAGTGGAATAATGTGAGTGGTATTAACAATCCAGCTGACATTGAGACACGAGCGATCAATGTTGACAAATTTAACAGAAACGAATGGCTCACTGGGCCGGCCTGGTTGAAGCAACGAGAGAACAAACGGCCTGAATAGGTGAATCTAACATCTCCTTCAGATGAACAAATCGACCAAATGGTCTTCTCAGCAAAAATTGAAAACAAGAAACCGATGATTCAGTCGGAACGATTCACCAATTTCAATCGACTTGTAAATACCATGGCATACGTACAGCGCGTATTTAAAAACTGAAACCGGCAACAAAAACAGTAAGTGTTGAAGAAAGAGAGGTTGCAAAAGCAAGCATCTTCAGACTACTGCAGCAAGAACAGTTTGCTGAAAAGATGAAATCTCTCAAGGCTGAAAAGGAAATTCCAAAAAACAGCAAAATTCTCCAGTTTTCACCATTTATTGACCAGCAAGGACTTATTCTTGCTCGAGTCAGAATAGGTAAAAGTCAGTTGAACTTCGAAACCAAGCATCCAATACTGTTACATTGGAAGCATCACGTAGTTGAATTATTCTTGCAAAATGAACATCAGAATAGTCATTACGAAGGTACTGAACATGTCAGAAACATAATTCAGCAGAAATTCTGGATCTTAGTCAAACGAAATGCTTTAAGATTGATCAAATACAAATGCATTAAATGTCCAAAGGGAAGAAGCCAAACAAAGACACCAGTAATGGCAGATCAACCTGAAGAACAATCAGTCGCGCCAACAGTTTTCTCGAATGTGGGCGTAGAATATATCGGACTATTCACAGTAAAGATTGGTCGAAGAAACGAAAAGCGTTGGTGCTGTCTATTCACAATCCTTACTGTTCGAGCGGTAAATATAGAGATTGTACCAAAACCAAACACTGATAATTGCCTGAATGCAATTAAGCAATTCATTGCTCGAAGAAGCAAACCGGTCAAAATGATTAGTGATAACGGGACAAACTTTGTTGGAGATGAAAAAGAATTGGAGGAGTATATAGCAGAATGGAACAAGGAGCAAATTATAAAAAATCCGGTTCAACAAGGTATCAGATGGAAGTTCAACCCACTTGTAGCCCCACATTTTAAAGGAGTGTAGGAAAGACTGGTTAGGAGTTGCAAGAAGGCAATGTACGCAGTGCTGGGCAATCAATCAGTCAGGGAAGATGTTCTGTCAACCACGATGTGTCTAGTTGAACAGACGCTGAATGCTAGACCACTGACACAGGGCCTTTCTGATGCTACCTACTACTCCAAACAATTTTTATTGGCAACAAAAGAAGAACCTTTGTTTACCGTATCTATCACGTGGAGAGCAATTTTTTGATCAAATAAAGCTCTTCCGACAAACACAAGCTTGCGCAGACCTCATCTGGGACAGATTCCGTAAAGAGTACTTTCCAACGTTGAACAGTCGAAAGAAATGGCAGACCAAAACGGAGAGAAGCGATTATGTCTTCACGAAGGAAAACAGGGTCCAATATGTTGGAGATGAGCTTAAGAAATAACAAAATTGCGTAGAAAAAAATCAGTGCAGTTTCAAAACAGATCCAAACAAATGCGTCGGACGAAAACTATTACTGTGTTCTTTTGTCCGGATTATCTATCCCCATAGCGAGAAAACTGTATATAGCGAAACAGAAACAGCCGCATATGCAACGTAAGCACAAAATTTGTTAACAAACTGAAGATAAAAAAGAACTCACAATTTTTCAGCCTAGCAACTCAAGCTAGCACATAAACTCAGCAATAAAATTATTGAAATAATATAGTCTTGAGCAGTATATTTGTTACTGCGTTTTGCCAAAACCAAAACCTTGAGCAGTATATTTGTTAAATTGTTACTGTGTCTTGATACCAAAGTTTGTCTTGAGCAATATTCTATCTATTTTTGTGTCTTGTTTCGAAAACGTCACGAACAGTGAAATCAATATTCTGTGTCCTGATTTCCTATCTTCCACTCGTGAGTTTCCTGCGAAAATTGCAACACACACACCTAGGATTAATTTAGAAACCAGTTTTTCATAACACTTCTCAGTCATATATTTTGCTTTCGATTTGTTTCATCAAAACGATTGAATTGGTAAACACATAGAGATACCGTATAGTGTGATCTGGGGACCCAGTTCAATTGAGAAAACAAAGTTCAAAACTAAGTTAGTTAAATTAGTTAATGCAACGGTAAGTACAGCAGAAGGGATTCACAGTTACAAAAGCAAACTGCATAAACGAAGTGTCCGGAGAGATTATTGTAACCACTCAGAACGAACTTAGCGCTGTAAAACTTTCCTTGTGAAACACAAGGGGAGCAGCCGTTACAGTTTAAGTGGATAGGAAGTGGGTTTTTGAAGAACAAAACTCGTTATAAATAACCAGTGTACCAAAATATATAATAATTATGGTATATCCAATAAATTGAAATAGTAGAAAAACTCTATTGAAGGTTGGAGAAAATTTTCTTCTTGTCAGAAAAATGAAAAATGCCAAATAAAACATAATTTTTTGTAATACCAGAAGTAAGCGAGGCTTTATGAAACCAATCGCCATATTTTGAGGGCTACCTTACGTTTGAAACTTCTGTTTTCTCTCGCGATTGTATATTATTAATTTAGTAGATAAAATCGAGAACGAATTCCCAAAATAAATTAATTGTTTTTGAAAAAGTTTTGCAACCTTTTCAGATAACTCGATCTAACGGCAGTTTTCCCGTTATGCTTTTAGCTAGAATTCTTAGCTTACGACTCGAACAATTTTTTGTTGATTTGACAACTAAGAGAAGGCGAAGACTAAAACAGCCGTTTTATTGCAATCATCTTCCAAACATTTTGACTACGTTAGAGCCTCCAATACGCCGGTACTGCTATCGACACTCTCAAATTTTTAGAATATTCATTCCCCATGTTAGCTAATAAAAAATTAATCAAAAATACTGCCTCATTTTATCACGGTGTCCCAAAGGAATTCAAAAAACTTTCATCATCATGTCACTTTTTTAGAGAAAACATATTAAAAAGATTTATGAGTAAACCTGCATATTTTTTTGCAAAATTAAAAAAATTTTAAGCATATTTTTGACTAAGGCGCTGTGCTTCTGCTTGAAAAAATGGTTGTCGCCCTTTCCTTGGCATAAAATTGCTGTAACTGTACACATTGTTTTGATATTGAGATTTTCTTAAAATTGTTTTGATGACCCATCCAAGATGCTAATAGGTTGGATGTTTTTTGGAGGATTCAACTCTATTGCAAATTGTCAAGTTCTGAATTTTTGAGGACCATCTTTTTTGTCATTATTCTTACTTCGTTTCAATTAAAGTACATTTTATAAAACGATTGAAACTAACTGGTATAGAATTGGGTTGCGGTATATGAACTTGACGTGACTTTTGGGGCTTTTTGAAGCTTTAGTCCGTGAATTGAAAAATTTAATTGAACAAATTCACGGCAGAACAGTGTGATTGTGGTTTGATGGTTTTTGCTATGGACAATGTTTTTAATGTCCAATGCTTTTAGCTACATCATAATTTCAATCGAGTGAAGTTAATTCTACAAAAACATATTTATTGTTTTGGCAGACGTTATGAACCGCTAAATATTTTTAACACGAGCTATAATTATTTATTACTAAATTTGCTTGACTGAAACTCGCTTCAACGTTTTTTAATGTGAAAAAACAGAAAAAACTATCAAAACAATAGTGTATAGCAAATAAAAATTTTTAAAGTGTAAAAGCAACATGTAACGGCTGCTTTCCTATCAAAGTCAAGGAAAACTTTACACCGCCCAGTTCGTTTCAGCGGTTTCAAATCTGTCCGGATATTGTGTGTTTGCAGTTAACTTTTGTGAACTGTATTATCCGCTATACTGTAGAATACCTTTGCATTACTTGTTGCTCAATTACTTCTGATAACTAATTGCTCAGCTTTGCTGAATAACTAACTTGTTTCTCTCAGAATAACCAAATAATTCAAATTGAAACAATCAAATTTTTGTTGAGTTTTCGTTAATAACTCAAGTTATTATTCGAAATTGCAAAATCCCCTATATCCAGCTCTAGGTAACTGTCCTAGTTACTGGTTAGAGCAAATAATTTCTATCTCCGATGTGTTAATATTTTCGGAGACCTTTTTCCGATAATCAAAGTTAACAAATGTAACCAAATTCGCACTTTGTGCTTTTCAGTACACTCAATTGCTCAATAACGCAGTTAGTGAACTACGCTAGGCTTCGTTCAAACCAGTAAGAGAAACTGACTTTATGCTTTGCACAAAGTTTCTCTTACTTAGGAACTTCGTTCCTCAGAAAGAAAGTTTTGAGAATATCAAAGTTAATTCTCTTTTCACAAGTCAAAGTAAAGTTTAAACTGTACAATCACTAATATGATCTACAGAAACAAGACACGATAACAAGTAATGTACCGCTCAAGAAAGTGTGCTTCAATACGCACTGTACGTCAGTTTAATAAGACAAAATTAACAAGTTTCAGCTGATTTTTGGTAGTTTTTTAAGCTCCTTTTATGCTGCTAGTCACGTGGATTTACATGTCAAATTCAACTGTTGATTGGTTGTAGATAATAATGTCGACAGAATGTGAACACTTTTCCATAACATCACTTTTTCAGTGTAAAATTGATGTCATGGGAAATTTGTTAACCATGTAGAAGTTTTGTCGAATATTCTGTATCAGTAACAGGTTGATTCGCAATCCAATCGCAAAGAATCTGATGCAATACTGTTAAGTCGTAGTACTGTTTTGCTGGTGGTTGAGGTAGTTCGAGTTTGGTTATAGTTTGACTTCATGAATGACGATTGTGTACTAATAATAGTTGCTAAATATAAATGTTGAAGAAATTGAACAAAACCGTTTGGCTTCGATAGAATGTAGCATTAAATTTTGCTTGTCACGCTATTCTAGCTTTAAGGCTTGAAAGGGCCTTGAAGCGCTATGCAATTTGGTAATTGAGTTAGTTAGCTCAGCCGCAATATCGCCGGCCCTGTTTTCCATCGCGAAAACATCTTTTCCAGCTAGTACTGGGGCGAGCTTCACTACTGGTCTCTTGTATACTCCGTCGTTCGTTCGAACTATAGCTGACCGAATCACACCGTCAGACCCATCGATGGTCTTCGCGACTCGACCTAGATTGTAATATCCACGCTTATCGCTGTCTTTGATCAACCAAACGAGATCGCCTTCTTTAAGGGTTTCATTTGCCGTAGATCGCCATTTTTGCCGATTATTCAGAGTTGGCAGATATTCTTTACGAAATCTGTCCCATATAAACTTTTGCATAGGCTTGAGTTTGTCGAAAGAGCTTTCGATGATCAACAAATTCTTCTGCGCACGGTAGATAGGGTAAGCAAACGTTCTTGTTGCCAAGCAAGAAGTGGTTGGGGGTCAATGCCTCCAAGTCATTAACATCTGAACTGACTGGGGTCAAAGGTCTTGAGTTCAATGTCTGCTCAACAATACACATCGTTGCTGAAAGAACGTCCTCGGTGACTGATGTGTTCCCCAACACTGCATACATTGCTTTCTTGCAACTTCTCACCAACCGCTCCCATACTCCTCCAAAGTGAGGTGCTGCGGGTGGGTTGAATTTCCATCTGATTCCTCGTTGAACTAGATGTTCTTCGATCCCTTCTTTGTTCCATGCCGCAATATACTCCGCAAACTCTCTTTCAGCTCCAACAAAGTTTGTCCCGTTGTCACTGATGATCGTATTCGGTTTGCCTCGTCGAGCAATAAATCTCATTATTGCATTGAGACAACTATCTGTGTCCAACTTGGGTACCACTTCTATATGCACCACTCTCATAGTTAGACATGTAAAGAGACAACACCATCGCTTTTCGTCGAGCAATAAATCTCATTATTGCATTGAGACAACTATCTGTGTCCAACTTGGGTACCACTTCTATATGCACCACTCTCATAGTTAGACATGTAAAGAGACAACACCATCGCTTTTCGTTTCTGCGCCCAATTTTCACAATGAAAGGGCCAAAGTAGTCAACTCCAACGTTTGTAAAGGCTGTTGAAGCATCTAACCGCTCTTCGGGTAGATCTGCCATTACTGGTGCTATCGTTTGTGCTCTGCCTTTTCTGCAGGTAACGCACTTGTTCTTGATTGATCTTAAGGCGTTCCGTATGCCTAGGATCCAAATCTTCTGCTGAACAATGTTTCTTACAAGCTCAGTGCCTTCGTGTTGATTGTCCTTGTGCTCGTTTCGCAAGAATAATTCAACCCCATGATGTTTCCAATGTTGCAAAATTGGATGCTTTGCATTGAAGTCCAATTGACTTTTGCCTATTCTGCCTTTGGCTCGAATAAGTCCTTCTTCATCTAGGAATGGTGGGAACTGTAGGATTTTGCTGCCTCTTGGAATTTCTTTTTCATTTTTCAGAGATTTCATCTCTGTTGCTTTTGCTTTTCTTCTTTCTTCGATGCTGACTATGAGTGTTGCTGTTTTGTGTTTGTTCAATGCTTACTGTACGTATGCCACTGTATTCACTAGTCTGTTAAAGTTACTGAATCGTTCCCACTGAATAACAGCTTTCTTTTCTTCAGCCTGTATCATGAAGACTGATGAGGGTATTTTCTCTTCATCGGATGCAAAGATTAGGTTAACTTGCTCTGGCCATTCATTTTCCGGTTGTTTTAACCAGGCCGGCCCAGTGAGCCACTCAATTTTCTTGAGTTCCCCAATGTTGATTGCTCTGGTGCCAATGTCCGCTGGGTTGTTGATACCGCTCACATGTTTCCACTGTGAAACATCAGTGGTTTCTAGTATCTCAGCCACTCGATTGGCCACAAACACTTGTTGTTTGCGACGGGAACTGTGTATCCACTGCAATACTGTAGTTGAGTCTGACCAAAAACTGCAACTATTTATCTTCATTTCATGCTCCTTGACTATCTGTTCTTTCAACCTCACTGCCGTGACTGCCGCTTGCAATTCCAATCGCGGTATTGAAAGATGCCTCATCGGTGCTACTCTGCATTTTCCAATGACAAATGCTAAGTCAGCTGAGTATTCTTTTGGCTTTGAGCGTAGATAAGCCACTGCACACATCGTGTCTTCAGATGCGTCAGCAAACACATGAAGTTCGGCTTCATCCCTCTCTCTGTTAAAGTACCTTCTATTGATGCTTGTCTCAGCCACTATTGGGAGTTGTTCTTTCCATCTCAGGAATTCTTCTTCTTCACTGGGCTCGACTTCGTTGTCCCAATGTTGTCCATTCTTAGTCCAGATGCCTTTCAGAAGTCGTCTCATGTGAACACTGAACGGAGCAAACAATCCGATCGGGTCAAATACTGAAGATACCAATGACAGAATCTTCCTCTGGGTTATAGGGGTTTCCACTTCCTTGTTGGTACCTCTGCACACTTGAAGGCTATCATCAGTAACGGTCCATTGTAGTCCTAGCACTGAGGATCCCTCCGTACTGGGTTCCACTTCGACTTGCTTCGTGTTGCTGATTGACTTCAAGTCTTCTGGGATTGCTTTGTAACTGCGTCGTTGTTGCTTATCAACTTCTTCAATTCGAATCCATGTTGCGAGAGAAGAGGTTGTAGTTGATTGAAGACTTCAATTGCTTCTTCCGGGGTTTGTACTGATTTGATGAAATCGTCCATATAGAAGTTGTTTTGTATTGCCTTTGCTGCAATCGGGTACTCTTTTTCGTTGTCCAGTCCCACTCGCTTGAGAGCATAGTTCGCGCAAGTTGGAGAACTCTTAGCTCCAAATACGTGACGCTGATATTCGTATATCTGAACAGGATCGTTTGTTCTAGGACGCCATAAGAACCTCAAGCAACTTCTGTCCTGTTCGGGAACTTGCACTTGTAGAAACATCGATTCGATGTCAGCTGTCAGGGCTATTGGTCCTTCACGGAATCTGAATATTGTTCCAATCAACCCATGTAGCAGATCAGGTCCTGCTAGTAGCTTATCATTTAGGCATACTTCTTTGTACTTTGAGGCAGCATTGCAAACACGTCTTACTTTGCCAGGCTTGTTCGGGTTTAGCACTGGATGGTGTGGCAAATACCATTCTTTCCCAATGGTGCCTTTCACTTCGGACTCGTCCAGTATCTTTACGAATCCCTTTTCAACATCTGTATCTATTGACTGTGGATACAAACTCTTCAAGTTTGGGTCCCTTTGGAATCTTCGCTCCAGTGAGTAAAGCTGACCAAGGCTGAGCTGTAGTTGTTCGGTAGGTTTGGCTCTGGTTCACTCCACAGCATTCCCACTTCGTACCGCTCGCCTGTGAACTTTGTCGTACTCTCTAGCATCTTTTGTGCCTGCAGTTCCTTCTTTGACTGACTGACGACGTTGATTTTGGAAGCATAGGTTTCTATGTCCCACCAGGTTTGGATATTCTCAGCCACTTTCACATCTTCAGTGAAGGCGAAATGACAAACTTTTTGTCTTCTTTTGCCCGTCATGGGTCCACTGACTACCCATCCTAGCTCTGTTAGAACGGCGAAAGGTTCACTTCCTGTTCCTATCTTATAGTCCAATGGGCGTTGTAGCTCATAAGCATCTTGACCAAGGATGATGCCAACTTCCATCAAGTTGAAGCTTTTGTTGGGTAAAACACTCAAGTGGTTGAAGCTTTGCTTCAACTTGTTGTAGTTGTAGTTTGTGTTTCCCAAGGAGATTGACGGGTGTGCAAACGCTTCGATTGAATGCACCTTTGAATGTACTCCCTTTATTTTTAGAGGAACCTTTTCTGTCTTCAGATCTTTCGTTCCTTGTATGCCAGCTATGTTGAGCGTCACATCGGTGCCTTGGGCTCGTAGTTTTTCTTGCACACTTTGATCGATGAATGAAACCGTTGATCCACTATCGAGGAAAGCATATGTGTTCAGCCTGTTGCCACCGCTCTGTATTGAGACAGGAACTATCTGAAGAAAGCTAGTAACTTCGTTACTCTGGTTTATTGTTGCTGCGCTTACGTTGACTGCGTGATTGCCCTCGTCCATTTGGTTTTCTGAGTAGAGCAATCGGTTGTGTTTCTTGATGCATCCATTGATGCCGCACGCATTGACTTTACAATCTTTGATTGCATGCCCTTTGCCTAGACATCCGTAACATAAGCGTTGCTTCCTCACTGCTGCGTACCGATCATTCACACTCATGTTCCTGAATAGTGGACAGTTCCATATTTTATAAGTGCCATCAGCTAGCGGACAGTGATCACTTTGCGTTTGCTTCGTTTCTTTCACGTTGGAACTTGCACTGAAGTTTGATGTTTTCGAGAACCGTTTGTCTCTATTTGTGCTTCTTCGGTCTTCTTCTCTTCGCTCTCCCTTGAAAGCTGAAAACCCTTCGTGCACGAATGCTAACCTTGATAGCTATTTTTCAAACATAATCAGATCAGGCCAATCTTCATCTTTATCATCAACATAGAACCACCACTTCTCTTTGAGAACTTGGGGTAGCTTATCTACTGCCATATACAGTGTCGAGCTTGATTGCAGATCACCAATCTGCTTGTACTCTTTGAGCACATTCACAAAGTTCGAAACAATAACTGAGAAACTGATCAGACCTGTTGAGTTGCGAGGTTTCACCTGACTTGCTTTACGAAGACTCTCCAGTTGTGCATCAATGATCACATGGGGCCTTCCAAATTTCCTCTCCAGAATGCTTCATGCAGCACCATAGAATTGTCCAGAATAGCCCATTCCAGAGATTGCTGACCTTGCCTTGCTTGTCAGTAGAGTCTTCAGATGGCTCATCTTCTCTGAGTCTGGTATTGGTCGTTGATCCACTGTAGCAATGAACATACTAGACCACTCCGGCCATTCGAGAGGGTTTCCGTCGAAGTTATTCAACTTCAGCTTTGGTAGGCTACTACTACCTGAATAGCCCGTGTTGTATCGTAATAGACCAGCTCTGGGGAAACCGTCTCGGTCTTCAACACTTGAGGATCGGTCTCGTGAACTGCGATATCGTGAGAAGTGACTATGCCTGTTCACTTCAGGGGTTACTTCGAAGCGAGCTGTTTGTCGTTCTGGTGTTAGAAGGTTGTCGATCATGCTGGCCCAGTCTGATACATCTCTCTTCTTTGGGGTCCAGTTGAAAGGTGATTTGTCATGAGCACCAGTTGATTGGGAACGAGCATCATCGTTCTCTAATGCTGTTCTCTTCAATTTGCGCTCTAGCTCACGCTCTTCCTCCAGCAGTTGATGCTTGGTTTCCAGTTCCTTCATTTGCATTTCGAGCTCTAGCCTCCTCCGCTCGAACCGTGCCTGTTCCAGTTGCATCTTGGTTTCGAATTCGATATCGAATTTCTTCATCCTTTCCTCGCGCCTTTGCTTTGCTGAAGATGTTTCCGAAACATTCTCAGTCTCTTGGCCACTTGCTGTTGCTCCATTTTGCACTGTTTGAGCAACTGGGTTGTCCGTTGGGTAGTTGTTGTTGCTCTTGCTGTTGTTCACTGCTTAGGTTGCGTTGCTTTGCTCTGCATTCATTTCTGGTTGCGTGCCTTTGCTTATATATGCAAGCCAATGATAGTCCAAACTTGCTTTGCACTTCCTTGCTTCTTTCAGATGTTCTTCAACGAAATTAGCTTGATAGGGCACAAGCTTGTTTCGACGCTGCAGTTGCTTGGGTATTTCTTCCTCTAGTAGGTGAACAGTCTGTTGGTAGAGGAACTTTAGTTTGTTGGGTCGATCTGAATCTTCAATTATTTTGTAGCCAATCCCTGTTTTGTTGTTGACTTCTTCCAATAAATCTTGGAACTTCATGTCGTACCTGTGAGCTGTTGATAGAAGCTCCTCTCTGCTGATTGTGCTTGGATTGCCTGATTGCTTTTTGCTTTGCTTGTTCCGTTTAAACGGGGTTAGTTCTTCAACGTAATTTGTGAAATGGACTCGTAACTTTCGCTCTGCCTCACTGGCGTTGCGCTGTTGATTTGTTTGATTCTCTTTAGGGGGTGCCTTCGGCACTCTCTTCATCAGATTGGACAGCAGTTTGCCTTCCACTGTCCGGGTCGGCGGACCAAATGTAACGGGTGCTTTCCTATCAAAGTCAAGGAAAACTTTACACCGCCCAGTTCGTTTCAGCGGTTTCAAATCTGTCCGGATATTGTGTGTTTGCAGTTAACTTTTGTGAACTGTATTATCCACTATACTGTGGAATACCGTTGCATTACTTGTTGCTCAATTACTTCTGATAACTAATTGCTCAGCTTTGCTGAATAACTAACTTGTTTCTCTCAGAATAACCAAATAATTCAAATTGAAACAATCAAATTTTTGTTGAGTTTTCGTTAATAACTCAAGTTATTATTCGAAATTGCAAAGTCCCCTATGTCCAGCTCTAGGTAACTGTCCTAGTTACTGGTTAGAGCAAATAATTTCTATCTCCGATGTGTTAATATTTTCGGAGACCTTTTTCCGATAATCAAAGTTAACAAATGTAACCAAATTCGCACTTTGTGCTTTTCAGTACACTCAATTGCTCAATAACGCAGTTAGTGAACTACACTAGGCTTCGTTTAAACCAGTAAGAGAAACTGACTTTATGCTTTGCACAAAGTTTCTCTTACTTAGGAACTTCGTTCCTCAGAAAGAAAGTTTTGAGAATATCAAAGTTAATTCTCTTTTCACAAGTCAAAGTAAAGTTAAAACTGTACAATCTCTAATATAATCTACAGAAACAAGACACGATAACAAGTAATTTACCGCTCAAGAAAGTGTGCTTCAATACGCACTGTACGTCAGTTTAATAAGACAAAATTAACAAGTTTCAGCTGATTTTTGGTAGTTTTTTAAGCTCCTTTTATGCTGCTAGTCACGTGGATTTACATGTCAAATTCAACTGTTGATTGGTTGTAGATAATAATGTCGACAGAATGTGAACACTTTTCCATAACATCACTTTTTCAGTGTAAAATTCATGTCATGGGAAATTTGTTAACCATGTAGAAGTTTTGTCGAATATTCTGTATCAATAACAGGTTGATTCGCAATCCAATCGCAAAGAATCTGATGCAATACTGTTAAGTCGTAGTATTGTTTTGCTGGTGGTTGAGGTAGTTCGCGTTTGGTTATAGTTTGACTTCATGAATGACGATTGTGTACTAATAATAGTTGCTAAATATAAATGTTGAAGAAATTGAACAAATCCGTTTGGCTTCGATAGAATGTAGCATTAAATTTTGCTTGTCACGCTATTCTAGCTTTAAGGCTTGAAATGGCCTTGAAGCGCTATTCAATTTGGTAATTGAGTTAGTAAGCTCAGCCGCAATACAACAAAAAGAAAT